>NW_024609777.1:462500-470506 GCF_018296145.1 Oncorhynchus tshawytscha
TGTCCTGGTCGGTAATTGTTTCTTGTAGTGCTTATGCAACGGTATGCTGGTATTTACCGGGTTTTGTTTGACCCATTTATTGTATTGTTCTGTTGACGGTGGTTTATGGGTAATAAATGACACCGTTGTAAATCCGTTTCCGCTCTCCTGCGCCTGACTTCTCTGCCGCCAGTACGCACCTCGCTACAGACGCACTTGAACTATTATGGTCAGGTAAGTTACCTTTTTACATAATGAAATTACAGAATTTGCATTTCCACTTGGTGGGACAGTAGCACAGATGAAGGCCCAATACATGATCAGATAGTAGGACAGATGGAGGCCCAATACATGATCAGACAGTAGGACAGATAAGGGCCCAATACATGGTCAGACAGTAGGACAGATAAGGGCCCAGTACATGGTCAGACAGTAGGACAGATGAGGCCCAATACATGGTCAGACAGTAGGACAGATGAAGGCCCAATACACGATCAGACAGTAGGACAGATGCAGGCCCAGTACATGGTCAGACAGTAGGACAGATGGGGCCCAATACATAGACAGTAGGACAGATGAAAGCCCAATACATGGTCAGACAGTAGGACAGATGAGGCCCTATACATAGACAGTAGGACAGATAGAGGCCCAATACATGGTCAGACAGTAGGACAGATGAGGCCCAATACATGGTCAGACAGTAGGACAGATGAGGCCCTATACATGGTCAGACAGTAGGACAGATGACCCATCAGGTCAGTTAAAACCTCTACTGAAGATGACAAGTAAGATGAGGGAATTTCTGCCCAAACCTCTGCCCTTGTCTCTGTCCAATGACTCGGTATGAAAACATAATCACGGCCACTTATTTCCTTCTCAACATAACCAATTGACAAGTACCCTCCATAACGAGACAAAGTGATCTCTCTAATGAACAGGATGGCTAATTGGTAATGGCTTTCGCTTTGTTCAAAACCTTGAGTTACTTTAACACCAAGGTAGTAACAGGGTGGGGGGTGGTGGGGGCAGGAGCTAGAAAATACAACTCTGTTAGGGTGGGGGTGGTGGGGGCAGGAGCTAGAAAATACAACTCTGTTAGGGTGGGGGTGGGGGTGGGGGGCAGGAGCTAGAAAATACAACTCTTTTAGGGTGGGGGGGTGGGGGCAGGAGCTAGAAAATACAACTCTGTTAGGGTGGGGGTGGTGGGGGCAGGAGCTAGAAAATACAACTCTGTTAGGGTGGGGGGGGGCAGGAGCTAGAAAATACAACTCTGTTAGGGTGGGGGGGTGGGGGCAGGAGCTAGAAAATACAACTCTGTTAGGGTGGGGGGTGGTGGGGGCAGGAGCTAGAAAATACAACTATGTTAGCAGTAAACCTTCAAAATGCTCTGAAAGACAACGTGATGTATTTTAGTCCTGAGGTAACATATGGGTTGTGTGATGATTGTCCTTGGGTGAAATCTGAAGACCTTGCTCTCCAAGCTAATATAGAGGCTTTAGCTCAACAGGCTAACACAGTCTTGTGGCACACTGACAAGCCTGGTTCAAACCCAGTCCATCTGTAACGATGTGCGCTGAGAGTCGGGAAGCAAGTTCAGGGAGTGAGTGTTTTAATGAATAAACGAAACAACACACAGACATGACCCAGGAACAGAAACAATGACGCCTGGGGAAGGGAGTGACATAGACATAGAGGGAAGGTCATCAGGGAAGTGATGGAGTCCAGGTGAGTCTGAAGACGTGCAGGTGCGCGTGACGATGGTGACAGGTGTGCGCCATAACGAGAAGTCTGGTGACCTAGAGGCCGGAGAGGGAGCACACGTGACACCATCCCTGTAACATCTTGTAGGAATTACATTGTCTTCCCAGCTGTTCAATGAAGACATGTAGGCCCAGGCACACCTGTTGCTTTACTAAAAATCAATATGTCATTTTTAGGACAAATCTGAAAATGAAACGTGTCAAACCAGCGTGAAAAGATGATCTAGTAATTCCACGGGTGATTACATGAGACTGAAGAAACTAGAAGGAGTTTCAAGCATCATTACCAGAATGATCAGGATGATATTAATGGGACGTACTCTGTTACTCTCTCCTGTTACCACTGTTAAACTGCCTTCTTTTCAAGGGCCCGATTCAGACTTGAGATAACCAACTGCACACAGACTTCATGTGAAATTCAGACTTTCACTCAGGACTTCCAAATAAATGATTTGTTGATGACACTTGGAGACTTGCACAGAAATTGGAGTCAGCCTGCCAAAAGACTCTAGCAGCGCCACCTCTCCTAAGATCTCTTTGTGCAGACGAGCCAACAGCAGCCTATAAATCATGTCTGTCATACACTCGTAGAAATAAAAGGTGCTATCTAGAACCTAAAAGGGTTCCTCGGCTGTCCCCATAGGAGGACCCTTTGAATAACCCTTTTTGGTTCCAGGTAGAACTCCTTTTTAGTTCCATGTAGAACCCTTTCCACAGAGGGTTCTACATGGAACCCAAAAGAGTTCTACCTGGAGCCAAAAAATAGTTTAACTTGGAAACCAAAAAACATATTCTATGGGGACAGCCTTTTGGAACCCCTTGGAACTTTACACACATCACTCACTCTCAGAGTTCTATAGGAACCCCTTGGAACTTTACACACATCACTCACTCTCAGAGTTCTATAGGAACCCCTTGGAACTTTACACACATCATTCACTCTCAGAGTTCTATAGGAACCCTTTGGAACTTTACACACATCACTCACTCTCAGAGTTCTATAGGAACCCCTTGGAACTTTACACACATCATTCACTCTCAGAGTTCTATAGGAACCCTTTGGAACTTTACACACATCACTCACTCTCAGAGTTCTATAGGAACCCCTTGGAACTTTACACACTTCACTCACTCTCAGAGTTCTATAGGAACCCCTTGGAACTTTACACACATCACTCACTCTCAGAGTTCTATAGGAATCCCCAGAGGAACTTTACACACATCACTCACTCTCAGAGTTCTATAGGAACCCTTTGGAACTTTACACACATCACTCACTCTCAGAGTTCTATAGGAACCCCTTGGAACTTTACACACATCACTCACTCTCAGAGTTCTATAGGAACCCCTTGGAACTTTACACACATCATTCACTCTCAGAGTTCTATAGGAACCCCTTGGAACTTTACACACATCACTCACTCTCAGAGTTCTATAGGAACCCCTTGGAACTTTACACACATCACTCACTCTCAGAGTTCTATAGGAACCCTTTGGAACTTTACAGACTTTTTAACCTTTATTTAACTAAGCAAGTCAGTTAAGAACAAATTCTTATTTTCAATGACAGCCTAGGAACAGTGGGTTAACTGCCTGTTCAGGGGCAGAACAACAGATTTGTACCTTGTCAGCTCCGGGGTTTGAACTTGTAACCTTCCGGTTACTAGTCCACCGCTCTAACCACTAGGCTACCCTGCCGCCCCGACATCACTCTCAGAGTTCTATAGGAACCCTTTGGAACTTTACAGACTTCACTGTCAGAGTTCTACAGGAACCCTTTGGAACTTTACACACATCACTGTCAGAGTTCTATAGGGATTCTTAAAGAAGACCCTTTGTCAACCACTCACAGATGAGCTACTCCCGAGCAGTCCAGACCAGAACCATGCAGTCCAGACCAGAACCATGCAGTCCAGGCCAGAACCATGCAGTCCAGGCCAGAACCATGCAGTCCAGGCCAGAACCATGCAGTCCAGACCAGAACCATGCAGTCCAGACCAGAACCATGCAGTCCAGACCAGAACCATGCAGAGAGATGTAAACACCTTTTTTCAGGTACATTTGAGTCTCTTCACAGCAAAACAAGAACTTCCCAAGGTATTAGCTCTTGTTTACCTGTTAAATATCCTAAAACCCGAGGCCCATTATGTCTGCTTTTGATTTTGGACTAGGGCCCGGGGAGGACCAGGCCCCGGGGAGGTATTTCCTGACAACATGGTCTGACCCAGGAAAAAACTCTGTGCCGTAATGAAGACACATACAGTATAGATGTAATGTTTACTGTAGTTACGTAAGGTAAGATAGCAGTAGTATTCTGTACATATTGCATATGGATGGGTTTAGGTCAAGGAGACATCCGCAACTACAACAGGGACAACATGGGCAACAGGGACAACATGGGCAACAGGGACAACATGGGCAACAGGAATAACATGGGCAACAGGAACAGCATGGACAACAGGAACAGCATGGACAACAGGAACAACATGGGCAACAGGAACAACATGGGCAACAGGAGCATGGACAACAGGAACAACATGGGCAACAGGAACATGGACAACAATAACAACATGGGCAACAGGAACAATATGGGCAACAGGAACAACATGGACAACAGGAACAACATGGGCAACAGGAACATGGACAACAAGAACAACATGGGCAACAGGAACATGGACAACAATAACAACATGGGCAACAGGAACATGGACAACCGGAACAACATGGGCAACATGGACAACAGGAACAACATGGACAACAGGAACGTGGACAACAGGAACATGGACAACAGGAACAACAGGAACAACACCATGGACGCAGTAATGTAAGCCTTAATACTCTCACTGTTCTCTGAGGGTTGTAGGGAGGTTCATGGTGGTCTATTCTACCCCTGTCTCTTCTGCTAGGTTGTAAGGAGGTTCATGGTGGTCTACTCTACCCCTGTCTCTTCTGCTAGGTTGTAAGGAGGTTCATGGTGGTCTATTCTACCCCTGTCTCTTCTGCTAGGTTGTAAGGAGGTTCATGGTGGTCTATTCTACCCCTGTCTCTTCTGCTAGGTTGTAAGGAGCTTCATGGGAGTCTATTCTACCCCTGTCTCTTCTGCTAGGTTGTAAGGAGGTTCATGGTGGTCTATTCTACCCCTGTCTCTTCTGCTAGGTTGTAAGGAGGTTCATGGTGGTCTATTCTACCCCTGTCTCTTCTACTAGGTTGTAGGGAGGTTCATGGGAGTCTGTTCTACCCGTGTCTCTTCTGCTAGCTGTGTGGGTGGCAGAGCAACACATCACCCTTCGACCATGGCGGTTTTAATCACTGTAATGAACAGTCTGAGAGAGACACCTGTGTTGCGTCCCAAATTGCACCATATTCCATATAAACTACACTGCTAAGAGACTACTGACTTCAAGTGTGTGAACCAGAACAACGTAGCCAGGTCTATTGATTATTTTCTGCTTGCTGGATTCTGTTGTTGTTTTGGTTTCATCTTGTTGTCAACATGTCTCAATGGTCTTGGTGTTGTTGTTCACCAGGGAGTTGAGCAAAGCATGCTGAGGATTAACTAGAACTGCTAGGGAAGGAATGGATAGATAAATATACATAGATAGCAGGCTACTGGTGAGTAGGAGATGGAGAGGGTCGTAGATATATATAGTACTGGAGATAGAGAGGGTAGGAGATATAGAGAGAGGGTAGGAGATATATAGAGAGGGTAGGAGCTATATATAACTAGTACTGGAGACAGAAGGTAGGAGATATATAGAGAGGGTAGGAGATATATATATATATATAACTAGTACTGGAGACAGAGAAGGTAGGAGATATATAGAGAGGGTAGGGGTTATATAGCTAGTACCGGAGATAGAGAGGGTAGGAGCTATATATAACTAGTACTGGAGACAGAGAAGGTAGGAGATATATAGAGAGGGTAGGAGATATATAGAGAGGGTAGGAGATATATATAACTAGTACTGGAGACAGAGAAGGTAGGAGATATATAGAGAGGGTAGGAGATATATATAACTAGTACTGGAGACAGAGAAGGTAGGAGATATATAGAGAGGGTAGGGGTTATATAGCTAGTACCGGAGATAGAGAGGGTAGGAGCTATATATAACTAGTACTGGAGACAGAGAAGGTAGGAGATATATAGAGAGGGTAGGAGATATATAGAGAGGGTAGTGGTTATATAGCTAGTGCTGGAGATAGAGAAGGTAGGAGATATATAGAGAAGGTAGGAGATATATAGAGAAGGTAGGAGATATATAGAGAGGGTAGGAGATATATAGAGAGGGTAGGAGATATATATAACTAGTACTGGAGACAGAGAAGGTAGGAGATATAGAGAGAGGGTAGGGGTTATATAGCTAGTACCGGAGATAGAGAGGGTAGGAGCTATATATAACTAGTACTGGAGACAGAGAAGGTAGGAGATATATAGAGAAGGTAGGAGATATATAGAGAGGGTAGGAGATATATAGAGAGGGTAGGAGATATATATAACTAGTACTGGAGACAGAGAAGGTAGGAGATATAGAGAGAGGGTAGGGGTTATATAGCTAGTACCGGAGATAGAGAGGGTAGGAGCTATATATAACTAGTACTGGAGACAGAGAAGGTAGGAGATATAGAGAGAGGGTAGGGGTTATAAAGTTAGTGCTGGAGACAGAGAAGGTAGGAGATATATAGAGAGGGTAGGGGTTATAGAGAGGGTATGAGCTATATATAACTAGTACTGGAGACAGAGAAGGTAGGAGATATATAGAGAGGGTAGGAGTAGGGGTTAGGAAAGTTAGTGGTAGGAGACAGAGAAGGTAGAGGAGATATATAGAGAGGGTAGGGGTTATAGAGAGGGTATGAGCTATATATAACTAGGGGTAGGAGATAGTACTAGTGTAGGGGAGATAGAGAAGGTAGGAGCTATATATAACTAGTACTAGGAAGGAGGAGATAGAGAGGGTAGGAGATATATAACTAGTACTAGGAAGGAGGAGACAGAGAGGGTAGGAGACTAGTACTAGGAAGGAGGAGATAGAGAGGGTAGGAGCTATATATAACTAGTACTAGGAAGGAGGAGATAGAGAGGGTAGGAGCTATATATAACTAGTACTAGGAAAGGAGGAGATAGAGGGTAGGGTAGGAGCTATATATAACTAGTACTAGGAAGGAGAAGATAGAGAGGGTAGGAGCTATATATAACTAGTACTAGGAAGGAGGAGACAGAGAGGGTAGGAGCTATATATAACTAGTACTAGGAAGGAGGAGATAGAGAGTACAGGGGGAGCTATATATAACTAGTACTAGGAAGGAGGAGATAGAGAGGGTATAAGCTATATATAACTAGTACTAGGAAGGAGGAGATAGAGAGGGTAGGAGCTATATATAGAAGGAGGAGACAGAGAGGGTAGGAGCTATATATAACTAGTACTAGGAAGGAGGAGATAGAGAGGGTAGGAGCTATATATAACTAGTACTAGGAAGGAGGAGATAGAGAGGGTAGGAGCTATATAGAGAGGGTAGGGGTTATATAACTAGTACTAGGAAGGAGGAGATAGAGAGGGTAGGAGCTATATATAACTAGTACTAGGAAGGAGGAGACAGAGAGGGTAGGAGCTATATATAACTAGTACTAGGAAGGAGGAGAGAGAGAGGGTAGGAGCTATATATAACTAGTACTAGGAAGGAGGAGATAGAGAGGGTATAAGCTATATATAACTAGTACTAGGAAGGAGGAGATGGAGAGTACAGGGGGAGATATATTCATGAGGCTACTGTTGTGAACGCAATAGGGAGGATTTTCTCATTGAAAAGCTAGTATGAAATGGCAGAGACCTCCTGCGTCTAGATCTCTATAATCTCCCCTGTGTCTCTGGACCCTGTGTGACGCTGTGTGAAAATGTGTTGACACACTGTGACAGTCTGAACGGGGAGAAGGAAATACAGAGGCCTGATGTACAACGGAGTAAGACGTGGAACAACATCTCATACCTAGAGAATACAGAGATGTAGAACAGAGCAGAGGTACCATGACAGAGCTGGTTCGAACACAGGGAGAATGAAGAGACCAATAGAGAAGCAGAATGTAATAGAGTACAATCTCATTGTAGATTATTAATTAGCTTGTTGTGACTGAACCAAACATTGAAATGATGAGACTGTATTAGAATAGACATGAAGCATTCTGACTATTCTCCGTCTCATCTGATTAAATCATGTTTATCACCATCATCACTAGACTAACCATAGAGTTCTGACCCAGCTGTTATTAAACCA
>NW_024609778.1:0-62500 GCF_018296145.1 Oncorhynchus tshawytscha
GAATGGTAGGATGTGCAGAAGATGAATGTGCAGTTGAGATACTGGGGTGCAAAGGAGCAAGATAAATAAATAAATACAGTATGGGGATGAGGTGAGCTGAGATAAGTCAGGGCTTTACCTAGCAGAGACTTGTAGATGACTTGGAGCCAGTGGGTTTGGTGATGAATATGAAGCGAGGGCCAGCCAATGAGATCATACAGGTCGCAGTGGTGGGTAGTATATGGGGCTTTGGTGACAAAACGGATGGCACTGTGATAGACGGCATCCAATTTATTGAGTAGGGTATTGGAGGCTATTTTGTAAATGACATCGCCGAAGTCGAGGATCAGTAGGATGGTCAGTTTTACGAGGGTATGTTTGGCAGCATGAGTGAAGGATGCTTTGTTGCGAAATAGGAAGCCGATTCTAGATTTAATTTTGGTGAGTCTGGAAGGAGAGTTTACAGTCTAACCCGACACCTAGGTATTTGTAGTTGTCCACATATTCTAAGTCAGAACCGTCCAGTGTAGTGATGCTGGACGGGCGGGCAGGTGCAGGCAGCGATCGGTTGAAGAGCATGCATTTAGTTTTACTTGCAATTGGCCCAGCATCATCCAGGTTTGGCCGTGGTAGGCCGTCATTGTAAATAATAATTTGTTTTTAACCAACTGGCGTAGTTAAATAAAGGTTAAATGTACAAAATTGTTAAAAAATATATATAATCACTTTCTAGGCATATTAGACTGATTTATCCTTCACTAAAATGGCTGTCATAATCAGCACACTGTGTAACTATGAGGATCTATGACATCAGGTCCTCTAGTGATCTCTGTGTGTTATAGGCTAATGGTTTTACCCTGATAGGCTACTGTCAGGTACAGTAAGGTATATCATTGGTTTATTGGGGCCTGTGACTCCAACAATGGGTGTCTACTAGCTACTGGCTATAGATAGATAGATGCAGGCTTATTATGGGCAGATTTTGCTCAGATGACACAGCAGTTATTTGAGATTTGTAAAACGTTCCTGGATCTTCCTACTGGCCTTTCTTGCCAGTAGGAATTGTTTTGACGAGTTAACGTGGTGTATTTTGACCAACAAGATAAGGTTCCTGTTTATCTTATCCTGATTGCAGTGGTGGGCAGTCGAGGAGGTAGCTCTTTTCTTTCCCATCAGGGGAGGGCACTGGAGAGGAATGATTGGCAGGCAGCTACTGTTCAGCTCCCTGGTAGATAACAGCCAAGATGACTCCACAATCTTTAGCACAGTGATAGCAGGGGAGGGGGCGGCCATTTTGTGATAGTGCTGCTGTTTGTAGTTTGATTTAAGACTCCCCTCGGTCATTAACAGCTACTAGTATGAAGATAGAGGTAGCACCTATAGACATTCATAACGTGTCAAATCAAAGATGTTAACTCATCTTGGTTGTTTTTGGCTTAAAGAAAGTAGGAGGAGTCAACGTTGCTTGCCACAGGTCCTCATCTAGCATTGTGACGATCACAGTGTCAGCTGCTCTGAGATCAGAGAGAGAGGGAGTGGCTGTTTAGACCAGGGTGTTGACACCAGTAATGACATGACCTTTTCCTGTCACTTTCAGCTCCTTTCATATGCCTGCCTTGTTGTTGTCCCCAACAAACAAACAAACAGAAAGACAGACAGACACAGTCCAGACCCACACTACCAAGGTCATTTCTCCTCTTGTCACCCAAGTGTCACTTTGGTGAAAGAGGGGGAGAGATGGAGAGAGAGAAGGCATGATTACATCCATGGGTGTTTGTCCAGGCTAGGGGGAAAAGTTAGTGCATGGTCTTCTAGGTTTAGGCTTGGTGTGTATGGTTGTGTAGGGGTGGTAAGATTACTGCAAGAGTGCAGGGACGATAGATTGAAATAGACTATTAGTTGCCTACCCAGTCACCCCCCCCCCCTTTCAACTCCTCTTCCTCTATGGTGGATGTCCCCAGTTCCCTTTCTCAGTCCTCCCCAGATCAGAGTGGTGTGCTGCTGACTCACTGTTCTATCAGGGTGATGAGACCAGACCGACTACCGGTTCTATCGGGGTGATGAGGCCTGACAGAGTACAGGTTCTATCAGGGTGATGAGACCAGACAGACTACAGGTTCTATCTGGGTGATGCGACCAGACAGACTACAGGTTCTATCAGGGTGATGAGACCAGACAGACTACAGGTTCTACCAGGGTGATGAGACCAGACAGACTACTGGGTTTATCAGGGTGATGAGGCCTGACAGAGTACAGGTTCTACCAGGGAGATGAGACCAGACAGACTACAGGTTCTATCAGGGTGATGAGGCCTGACAGAGTACGGGTTCTACCAGGGTGATGAGGCCTGAGAGAGTACAGGTTCCCTCTAATGGATGCTAAGCACCAGGACCATCCACCACTTAGTTAAAGCACCACTCTGGGCTTAGTGTTTACAACGACACTCAAAGACCGATCCACTGATGTTTTGGAACCACCTGTGTTTTTTGAGCCACTTTATCAGAGGCAAATGACAGAGACATTGAGTATAAAACATAAGTGTTTCTGAGCCACATACATATTCATCAATATATTTATTTACTGTATGTTGCAAAACCACTTAGTTGACACCCACTGGGCAAAAAGTGGTTGAATCAATGTTGTTTCCACGTCATTTCAACCTGAAAAATGTTTATGTGATGACGTTCAATCACTGTGGAAAACTGATTGGTTTTGCAAAAAGCCAACATAAGGGAATTTAGTCTTTTTCACCAACATTTTTTACCTAAATCCAATGACATAGACAATTTTTTTGTTAATTTTATATTTATTTGACGTTAGTTTACAACGCAACCAAATGTAAATCAAAACCAAACGTTCAACTTGTCTGTGTCCAGTGGGCAGTGATTGCTGTGAATGAAGCCTCATTGGATAATCAGCCCTAAACTCTCTGCTGGAAGTGTAGTCTGTAGGGAATGGCCCCGTCTCAATCTGGCTCCATCTGTTTATTCAGAAGAAATGAGGCCGGGGTCATATTTAGGCAGCATTTATGCTGACACACCCTGACACTCTTCAGCTACAGAATTACCCTCATGCTCTAGGACAGCGATTCTCAACTGGTGGGTCGCAGCCAAAATTTGGGTCAAGGGAGGTTTTGAGTGGGTCATGGGAGTATAAAATATAATAATAAGATATGAAGAAATACTCTGAACTCAAATAACTTAAAACAAGGAGAAAGTGTGTAGACATGATAACACATATTTTTTATGAGTAATTTAATTTCTGAAAATGTTTTCTTCAATCACAGTATTTCCAACATAGAGCTATTATCAGTGCTATGTTTGTTGATTTTGTGGTCTCAAGCCAATGAGTTTATTAATATTCTTCATAAGGGCAAAATGGTATTATTGACAATGAAAGAGTTGGGAATGTTGTTCCCTTGTCATATAATTGCTACATTTACTATCAATATAGCATTTGAAAATACAAATATAGTTTTCCAGATTGTATTTTGATGATTATTTATTGCGATTCCAATATTGCGGCGCGACTGAGACGACCTGGTTCAATTTGGGTCCCGAGGCAAAACCAGTTGAGAACCACTGTTGTAGGGTACTGTACAAATTCATTTCCTTGTGACAGTATGGTTTACTTAACTAGTTTTGTCTTGAGAATATTCCTCGATAGTTAGTAAGCAACTCCAGTGTATATTTGGCCTTGTGTTTTAGGTTATTGTCCTGCTGAAAGGTTAATTAATTTCCCAGTGTCTGGTGGAAAGCAGACTGAACCAGGTTTTCCTCTAGGATTTTGCCTGTGTTAAGCGCCAGTTACATTTTTTATCCTGAAAAACTCCCCAGTTCTTAACAATTACAAGCATACCCATAACATGATGCCGCCACCAGTATGCTTGAAAATATGGAGAGTAGTACTCAGTAATGTGTTCTATTGTATTTTCCCCAAACATAACACTGTGTATTTAGGACGAAAAGTGAATCGCTTTGCCACATTGTATTGAAGTATTACTTTAGTGCCTTGTTGAAAACAGATGAATGTTTTGGAATAGATATATTCGGTACAGGCGTTCTTTTTTTCACGCTGTCATTTAGATCAGTATTGTGGAGTAACTACAAATGTTGTTGATCCATCCTCAGTTTTCTCCTATCACAACCATTCAACTCTGTAGCTGTTTTAAAGTTACAATGGGCCTCATGGTGAAATCCCTGAGCGGTTTCCTTCCTCTCTGGCAACTGAGTTAGGAAGAACACCTGTAGCTTTATAGTACCAATAGGTGCCCTTCTTTGTGAGGCATTGGAAAATCTCCCTGGTCCTTTTTGTTGAATCTGTGTTTGAAATTCACTGCTCGACTGAGGGACTTTACAGATAATTGTTTGTGTGGTGTACAGAGATGAGGTAGTCATTCCAAAATATATTATTATTGCACACAGAGTGAGTCCGTGCAACTTATTATGTGACTTGTTAAGAAACTGTTTGACTTCTGAACGTATTCAGGCTTGTCATGACAAAAGGGCTGAATACTTATTGACTCAAGACTTTTCATCTTTTCATTTTTAATTCATTTGTAAACAAAAATAGAAAAACACAATTCCACTTTGACATTATGGGGTATTGTGTGTAGGCCAGTGACACAGTTTTAATTTTTAATTTAAAAAAAAAAATAAATGTTCAATTCAGACTGTAACACAACTAAATGTGGAAAAAGTAAAGGGGTGTGAATACTTTCTGAATACTGTGCTATAAAAAAATCACTCATAGCCATCTCCCTCACACAGGCTGCAGGGGAGTCACAGAGCAGCTATCCACGTGATCCTACGGATGCGCTACTTTGTCGCTAAGAAGAAATTCCAGGTGGGTACGTTGTTTGTAGGAGTGTTTTTGACCAGCGGAACGATCCACTGTATTGACAGATACCACTACCTACATTCTGGTATAGGCTACCACACCCGGGTTCAAATACCATTTCAGGTATTTTAATTACTTTTCCAAACAAGTATTCAGATATTTAAAAAACAAAAACAAGTAGTTGAATATTGAAATGTATTTGTAAATAGACTTGGAAAGTATAAAACAAATACTCAAATACACTGACTCGAATGCATTTAACCCATGCATTTAACCCATGCATTTAACCCATGCATTTGAAAAATTTGAAAGTACTTTCACATACATTTTGGTCGACAATTTTTTTTTTTTCTCACAAATAACCATTCAAATCCTCAAATAAAAGTACTTGTTTTGGGCTGTTTATTTGAAAATACTCAAATACACAGAAAAAAGTATTTAAATAAATACTCAAATGCACATGTATTTGCACCCAGGTCTACTGCTATTTCAGCTCTTTCCTCCTTCCCTCTCTACCCTAACACCATTACAATCCACTCCATACATTCACACGTCCCCCCTTCTTCCCTCCTCTCTCGCCCGCCCCCCTTCTTCCCTCCTCTCTCGCCCCCCCCATCCTGGTTCTTTCTGGTTGCCCTCAGCAGCCAACACACAGCATATCCTGTTTTATCAGCAGGCTGTTAGCCGCAGACTAGCGCTAGATAGTGTTTGGGACAATGATGTCACGCTGATGACTGTTTACCCGCCTCTTAACGGGACTGCCTGTCCCCACGTCCTCTTAACGGGTCTGCTTGTCCTCACTTCGGTGTGACTGTTTGCCTTCCAGACAGGCTGCCTTGATCAAGTCACACCGGGACTCCAGGACAAACAGGCAGCTTCACACTGCTGTCTGAGCAGGTGTTGTGGAGCTCAGCCTAAAACTAACATAGTCAATCAATGAAGAGGCTCTTCCCTCAGGCTGAAAAGCAGGACAGCGGACATCACTCAAGTTGTGGGTTTGCCTTTGAGTCTGTGTGTGTCTGGGTTCTCAGTAGTGTGTGTAGGGGATGGGAGGGTGGCAGTGGGGAGGATTTGGACTTGGTTTTGGATTGTAGTGTTATTATGGTTGTGTGTATGGGCTTAGTGTTTGAGTGATCCGGCTGTCTTTAGGGTTCTAGAATACTCTGTAGTGTGTTTTCCAGGGTTTTAGTTGAAGAGACTGGTGGTGTGTGTGTGTGTGTGTGTGTGTGTGTGTGTGTGTGTGTGTGTGTGTGTGTGTGTGTGTGTGTGTGTGTGTGTGTGTGTGTGTGTGTGTGTGTGTGTGTGTGTGTGTGTGTGTGTGTGTGTGTGTGTGTGTGTGTGTGTGTGTGTGTGTAGAATGTCTTTATGTTTGGTGTGAAGTAGGTGTGTTTGATCTGGTGACATCTTTGGAACACCATCTACTGTGAGGCTGTGTTGAAGTACAGTAACGTCTGAGTCCACGTCAGTCGAGGCCTGAGTTCAGCTGAGGTAGCTACTCTCCTGGCTACAGGCCCACGGCTCTACCCTGTTAGCACACTGCACAGAGAAACTGACTCTACAGTCAAACACACCTAGTGGCTCATGAAGGATAGATACTGGACATCAGTGGTGGAAAAAGTACCTGTCATACTTGAGTAAAAGTAAAGATACCTTAATAGAAAATGAGTGAAGTAAAAGTCACCCAGTAAAATACTACTTGTGTATAAGTCTAAACGTATTTGGTTAAAAATATACTTAAGTATCCAAAGTACATATCTGTGATAAACATACTAAGGTATAAAAAGTAAAAGTATAAATCATTCCAAATTCCTTATATTAAGCCAACCAGATGACACCATTTTCTTGTGTTTTTTTATTTATGGAAAGCCAGGGGTTCACACCAACATTCAGACATAATTTACAAACAAAGCATCTGTGTTTAGTGAGTCCGCCAGATCAGAGGCAGTAGGGATGACCAGGGATGTTCTCTGTTTAGTGAGTCCGCCAGATCAGAGGCAGTAGGGATGACCAGGGATGTTCTCTGTTTAGTGAGTCCACCAGATCAGAGGCAGTAGGGATGACCAGGGATGTTCTCTGTTTAGTGAGTCCACCAGATCAGAGGCAGTAGGGATGACCAGGGATGTTCTCTGTTTAGTGAGTCCACCAGATCAGAGGCAGTAGGGATGCCCAGGGATGTTCTCTGTTTAGTGAGTCCACCAGATCAGAGGCAGTAGGGATGCCCAGGGATGTTCTCTGTTTAGTGAGTCCTCCAGATCAGAGGCAGTAGGGATGACCAGGGATGTTCTCTGTTTAGTGAGTCCTCCAGATCAGAGGCAGTAGGGATGCCCAGGGATGTTCTCTTGATAAGTGAGTCCGCCAGATCAGAGGCAGTAGGGATGACCAGGGATGTTCTCTGTTTAGTGAGTCCACCAGATCAGAGGCAGTAGGGATGCCCAGGGATGTTCTCTGTTTAGTGAGTCCACCAGATCAGAGGCAGTAGGGATGCCCAGGGATGTTCTCTGTTTAGTGAGTCCTCCAGATCAGAGGCAGTAGTGATGACCAGGGATGTTCTCTGTTTAGTGAGTCCTCCAGATCAGAGGCAGTAGGGATGCCCAGGGATGTTCTCTTGATAAGTGAGTCCGCCAGATCAGAGGCAGTAGGGATGACCAGGGATGTTCTCTGTTTAGTGAGTCCACCAGATCAGAGGCAGTAGGGATGCCCAGGGATGTTCTCTGTTTAGTGAGTCCACCAGATCAGAGGCAGTAGGGATGCCCAGGGATGTTCACTGTTTAGTGAGTCTACCAGATAAGAGGCAGTAAGGGATGCCCAGGGATGTTCTCTGTTTAGTGAGTCCACCAGATCAGAGGCAGTAGGGATGCCCAGGGATGTTCTCTTGATAAGTGTGTGAATTGGACTTTTCCTGTTCTGCAAAGCATTAAAAATATAATGAGTACTTTTGGGTGTCAAGGGAAATGTACTATATTTTCTTTAGGAATGTAGTGAAGTAAAAGTTGTCAAAAATATAAATAGCAAAATACAGATACCCCAAAAATTGATTTAAGTAGCACCTTAATTAAAGTATTTTTACTTAAGTACTTTACACAACTGCTGTACATCATGTCGGTTTCTGACAGGGGAAAAACACTCAGTGGGTTAACTCCATGAGTGTTTTAAATCACAGTTCTCAGATTAAATTGGGTTAACACCATGAGTGTTTTAAATCACAGTTCTCAGATTAGTGGATTAACACCATGAGTGTTTTAAATCATAGTTCTCAGATTAGTGGATTAACACCCTGAGTGTTTTAAGTCACAGTTCTGAGATTAGTGGGTTAACTTCATGAGTATTTTAAGTCATAGTTCTCAGATTAGTAGGTTAACTCCATGAGTGTTTTAAATCATAGTTCCCAGATTAAAGTGGGTTAACTCCATGAGTGTTTTAAATCATAGTTCTCAGATTAGTGGGTTAACTCCATGAGTGTTTTAAATCATAGTTCTCAGATTAGTGGGTTAACACCATGAGTGTTTTAAATCACAGTTCTCAGATTAGTGGATTAACACCCTGAGTGTTTTAAGTCACAGTTCTCAGATTAGTGGGTTAACTTCATGAGTATTTTAAGTCATAGTTCTCATATTAGTAGGTTAACTCCATGAGTGTTTTAAATCATAGTTCCCAGATTAAAGTGGGTTAACTCCATGAGTGTTTTAAGTCATAGTTCTCAGATTAGTGGGTTAACTCCATGAGTGTTTTAAATCATAGTTCTCAGATTAGTGGGTTAACTCTGAGTGTTTTAAATCATAGTTCTCAGATTAGTGGGTTAAAACCACGTGTGTTTTAAGTCATAGTTCTCAGATTAGTGGGTTAACTCTGAGTGTTTTAAATCATAGTTCTCAGATTAGTGGGTTAACTCTGAGTGTTTTAAATCATAGTTCCCAGATTAGTGGGTTAAAACCACGTGTGTTTTAAGTCATAGTTCTCAGATTAGTGGGTTAACTCTGAGTGTTTTAAATCATAGTTCTCAGATTAGTGGGTTAACTCTGAGTGTTTTAAATCATAGTTCTCAGATTAGTGGGTTAACTCTGAGTGTTTTAAATCATAGTTCTCAGATTAGTGGGTTAACTCCATGAGTGTTTTAAATCATAGTTCCCAGATTAGTGGGTTAAAACCACGTGTGTTTTAAGTCATAGTTCTCAGATTAGTGGGTTAACTCCATGAGTGTTTTAAATCATAGTTCTCAGATTAGTGGGTTAACTCCATGAGTGTTTTAAATCATAGTTCTCAGATTAGTGGGTTAAAACCACGTGTGTTTTAAGTCATAGTTCCCACATTAGTGGGTTAACTCCATGAGTGTTTTAAATCATAGTTCCCAGATTAGTGGGTTAAAACCACGTGTGTTTTAAGTCATAGTTCTCAGATTAGTGGGTTAACTCCATGAGTGTTTTAAATCATAGTTCTCAGATTAGTGGGTTAACTCCATGAGTGTTTTAAATCATAGTTCCCAGATTAGTGGGTTAAAACCACGTGTGTTTTAAATCATAGTTCTCAGATTAGTGGGTTAAAACCACGTGTGTTTTAAGTCATAGTTCTCAGATTAGTGGGTTAAAACCACGTGTGTTTTAAGTCATAGTTCTCAGATTAGTGGGTTAAAACCACGTGTGTTTTAAGTCATAGTTCTCAGATTAGTGGGTTAAAACCACGTGTGTTTTAAGTCACAGTTCTCAGATTAGTGGGTTAAAACCACGTGTGTTTTAAGTCATAGTTCTCAGATTAGTGGGTTAAAACCACGTGTGTTTTAAGTCATAGTTCTCAGATTAGTGGGTTAAAACCACGTGTGTTTTAAGTCACAGTTCTCAGATTAGTGGGTTAAAACCACGTGTGTTTTAAGTCACAGTTCTCAGATTAGTGGGTTAAAACCACGTGTGTTTTAAGTCACAGTTCTCAGATTAGTGGGTTAAAACCACGTGTGTTTTAAGTCACAGTTCCCAGATTAGTGGGTTAAAACCACGTGTGTTTTAAGTCACAGTTCTCAGATTAGTGGGTTAAAACCACGTGTGTTTTAAGTCACAGTTCCCAGATTAGTGGGTTAAAACCACGTGTGTTTTAAGTCACAGTTCTCAGATTAGTGGGTTAAAACCACGTGTGTTTTAAGTCACAGTTCTCAGATTAGTGGGTTAAAACCACGTGTGTTTTAAGTCATAGTTCCCAGATTAGTGGGTTAAAACCACGTGTGTTTTAAGTCATAGTTCCCAGATTAGTGGGTTAAAACCACGTGTGTTTTAAGTCACAGTTCCCAGATTAGTGGGTTAAAACCACATGTGTTTTAAGTCACAGTTCTCAGCTTTAAAGCTGCAATATGTCATTTGTGGGGGGTGTCTGTGTATTGTCTTGACTGCTTTCAATAATTGTGTGTGCGTGTGGTATGACTGTCTGATGTGTTTACGTCAGAGAGAGATCTTTTCATATATTCTCTAGTCTGCAACTCAAACTTATTTTCCCAAACTGTGTTAGAAAGGCTTATTTTTACACGATGGCAGCTTTTTGATCTGTTGAGTTCTTCAGAGTTTTTACTGCTGAGGGTGTTTAACACTGTGTGTGTTCTGCAGCAAGCACGTAAGCCCTATGATGTGCGAGACGTGATCGAGCAGTATTCCCAAGGACACCTGAATCTCATGGTGCGCATCAAGGAGCTACAGAGGAGGTGGGCTGCATCTCAAACGGTCTCCTAAGTCCCGTTCATTTGAAATTGATATCAAGGTCTTTATGCGGGTTAGCTCATCCATTGTAATTAACTCAACTGATAAAAGTGCATGTGACTTGCACACTACAGACCCACTGGGCATAGACATCATGATGATGAATGATGAATGCCCTCCCTCACGTTGGTGACGTTTTGCAAAACCAATTCGTTTTCTACGTTGATACAACGTCATCACATAGATTTTTGAGGGTTTAAATGACGTGGAAACAACGTTGTTTCAACCTGTTTTTGCCCAGTGGGGATGCAGTCTTTTTTTTTGTTGTCACACTTGTCTGGGTCAAAATCCACAAAAAATTTTTTTACATTGAAATAATAAATATCCTCCTTATCACCACGGAAATGACATTCTGTGTCTGACTTTCTCTCTCAGATTTTGACCCAGGTGAGTGTGGCATGCTGTGTCGTGACTGCACCTGTATATAACCCAAAGCACTGCATTCAATGTGTTTAATTCTCCTCTAGACTGGACCAGTCTCTAGGGAAGCTGACCCTGTTCCAGACTAGCTCAGGTAAACAGTCCTCTACTGTAATTTACAGCATCTTAGAGGGGCTGGACACAGTACTATATGTCTAATTTACAGCATCTTAGAGGGGCTGGACACAGTACTATATCTCTACTGTTTCTTACAGCATCTTAGAGGGGCTGGACACAGTACTATATGTCTAATTTACAGCATCTTAGAGGGGCTGGACACAGTACTATATGTCTAATTTACAGCATCTTAGAGGGGCTGGACACAGTACTATATGTCTAATTTACAGCATCTTAGAGGGGCTGGACACAGTACTATATCTCTACTGTTTCTTACAGCATCTTAGAGGGGCTGGACACAGTACTATATCTCTACGGTATCTTATAGCATCTTAGAGGGGCTGGACACTGTGTACTATATCTCTACTGTTTCTTACAGCATCTTAGAGGGCTGGACACAGTACTATATGTCTAATTTACAGCATCTTAGAGGGGCTGGACACAGTACTATATCTCTACTGTTTCTTACAGCATCTTAGAGGGGCTGGACACAGTACTATATCTCTACGGTATCTTATAGCATCTTAGAGGGGCTGGACACTGTGTACTATATCTCTACTGTTTCTTACAGCATCTTAGAGGGGCTGGACACAGTACTATATGTCTAATTTACAGCATCTTAGAGGGGCTGGACACAGTACTATATCTCTACTGTTTCTTACAGCATCTTAGAGGGGCTGGACACAGTACTATATGTCTAATTTACAGCATCTTAGAGGGGCTGGACACAGTACTATATCTCTACTGTTTCTTACAGCATCTTAGAGGGGCTGGACACAGTACTATATCTCTACGGTTTCTTACAGCATCTTAGAGGGGCTGGACACAGTACAATATCTCTACGGTTTCTTACAGCATCTTAGAGGGGCTGGACACAGTGTACTATATCTCTACTGTTTCTTACAGCATCTTAGAGGGGCTGGACACAGTACAATATCTCTACTGTTTCTTACAGCATCTTAGAGGGGCTGGACACAGTGTACTATATCTCTACTGTTTCTTACAGCATCTTAGAGGGGCTGGACACAGTACTATATCTCTACGGTTTCTTACAGCATCTTAGAGGGGCTGGACACAGTACTATATCTCTAATTTACAGAATCTTAGAGGGGCTGGACACAGTGTACTATATCTCTACTGTATCTTACAGAATCTTATGTCTCTTCTTGTTTCTTGTTACGTCGTCTTGTTTTGCTGTTCTATGACTTGGACCATGATGCTCCTGGGGCAAAAGACAAAGCCAAAGACAAAGGCACCAACACCATCGGCTCCAGACTCAACAGGATGGAGGACAAGGTAGGACGTTACGCCACGTTACACCCTCTGCTCTCTGAGCAGAGTACGGCTACTCATCTACAGGTGTCATTTCTATTGTGCCTTTAATCAGATTTCAAAGCCCTCCATTTTGTGCCACCTTACCCACAGCCAATGTTAAGCACCCAACTCAGTGACACACAGCAGCCATTTTGTGCCAAATCGGTTTGTGCCAAGTCAGTTTGACTATAGAAAAGCCACCAATTTGGTTCAACTGTGTTCAGACTGATGCTTTGCAGAGGACAGTCAGTTTTCTTTTCAGTCCAGCACAGAGGTCTGATAGGAGGGAATTCACTCGATACTGACATAATCAGTCCCCTAATGATATCCCTAAACAGGAGTTGAGAAACCAGGGTGGAGTTTCATTTACAAAACCTTTCACGTTTTCTATTTGTCTTGGCTTTCATTAAAACTCTTTTGATCATATACAGGAAGTACCAGATCAATGTGGAGCTATATACAGGAAGTACCAGATCAATGTGGAGCTATATACAGGAAGTACCAGATCAATGTGGAGCTATATACAGGAAGTACCAGATCAATGTGGAGCTATATACAGGAAGTACCAGATCAATGTGGAGCTATATACAGGAAGTACCAGATCAATGTGGAGCTATATACAGGAAACACCAGATCAATGTGGAGCTATATACAGGAAACACCAGATCAATGTGGAGCTATATACAGGAAACACCAGATCAATGTGGAGCCCATTTAATGAGGGATGATAATGTCTTGGTTTGTTTTCCCAAGATGAAAAGGATTTGGTGATTTGCCTGAAAAAAGGCAGATAACGTGAAAATTAGAATACACATTTCCATTTTCTGCAAAAACAAGACAATAAAATAGAAAGAGTATCTATTAATTATATTATATTGATCTGTACAGCATTGACTTTTCTGTTTGTCCATCTACTTACAGATACAACGCATGGACCAGACACTCAACCAAATCGCAGAGTCCCTTACCCAGCTGTTGTCTGGGACAAGCCAGGGGGACATGGGGGGAGCACAGGGGCAAGGTAGGAGGAGGTCACAGGGTGGGGCAGGTGTCCCCAGCCAGGATAGCCTACCCAGCTACGAGCAGCTCTCCACCTCGACCCTCCATCCACCCCTCAACCCCAGCCTCAGCCAAGACAAGAGCTCCTGAATCGACCCTTCATCCACCCCTCAACCCCAGCCTCAGCCAGGACAAGAGCTCCTGAATCCACCATCCATCCACCCCTCAACCCCAGCCTCAGCCAGGACAAGAGCTCCTGAATCGACCATCCATCCACCCCTCAACCCCAGCATCAGCCAGGAGAAGAGCTCCTGAATCGACCATCCATCCACCCTCAACCCCAGCCTCAGCCAGGACAAGAGCTCCTGAATCGACCATCCATCCACCCTCAACCCCAGCCTCAGCCAGGACAAGAGCTCCTGAATCGACCATCCATCCACCCTCAACCCCAGCCTCAGCCAGGACAAGAGCTCCTGAATCGACCATCCATCCACCCTCAACCCCAGCCTCAGCCAGACAAGAGCTCCTGAATCGACCATCCATCCACCCTCAACACCAGCCTCAGCCAGGACAAGAGCTCCTGAATCGACCATCCATCCACCCTCAACCCCAGCCTCAGCCAGGACAAGAGCTCCTGAATCGACCATCCATCCACCCCTCAACCCCAGCCTCAGCCAGGACAAGAGCTCCTGAATCGACCCTCCATCCACCCTCAACCCCAGCCTCAGCCAGGACAAGAGCTCCTGAATCGACCATCCATCCACCCTCAACCCCAGCCTCAGCCAGGACAAGAGCTCCTGAATCGACCATCCATCCACCCTCAACCCCAGCCTCAGCCAGGACAAGAGCTCCTGAATCGACCATCCATCCACCCTCAACCCCAGCCTCAGCCAGGACAAGAGCTCCTGAATCGACCATCCATCCACCCTCAACACCAGCCTCGGCCAGGACAAGAGATCCTGAATCGACCATCCATCCACCCTCAACCCCAGCCTCAGCCAGGACAAGAGCTCCTGAATCGACCATCCATCCACCCTCAACCCCAGCCTCAGCCAGGGCAAGAGCTCCTGAATCGACCCTCCATCCACCCTCAACCCAAGCCTCAGTCAAGACAAGAGCTCCTGAATCGACCATCCATCCACCCTCAACACCAGCCTCGGCCAGGACAAGAGATCCTGAATCGACCATCCATCCACCCTCAACCCAAGCCTCAGCCAAGACAAGAGCTCCTGAATCGACCATCCATCCACCCTCAACACCAGCCTCAGCCAGGACAAGAGCTCCTGAATCGACCCTCCATCCACCCCTCAAACCCAGACTCAGTCAGGAAAAGAGCTCCTGAATCGACCATCCATCCACCCCTCAACCCCAGCCTCGGCCAGGACAAGAGTTCCTGAATCAACCATCCATCCACCCCTCAACCCCAGCCTTGGCCAGGACAAGAGCTCCTGAATCAAGAGACCATCCATCCACCCTCAACACCAGCCTCAGCCAGGACAAGAGCTCCTGAATCGACCCTCCATCCCCTCCATCCATCCCCCTCAAACCCAGCCTCAGCCAGGACAAGAGCTCCTGAATCAACCCTCCATCCACCCCTCAACCTCAACCCCAGCCTCGGCCAGGACAAGAGCTCCTGAATCGACCCTCCATCCACCCCTCAACCCCAGCCTCAGCCAGGATAAGAGGTCCTGAATCGACCCTCCATCCACCCCTCAACCCCAGCCTCAGCCAGGATAAGAGCTCCTGATGCAGAGAAACACCAAAACCATTTTAATGCTTTCTCTCTTTGTATTATTCTGAGATCAGTGTTCTTCATGATAATGAACCAGCTGTGTAGTGCTAGGGCAAAAAACTAAATGTGCACTCAGTGGGGGCCCCTGGACCAAGTTTGGGAAACCCTGCCCTAGAGAAGAACCGTATAGACAGGAGATTTAGCAACTCTTGGAGGACAATCGAATTAAATAAAATAAATTAAATATATTGTTAAAAGTGGAACCAACACGTTTCAGCTTTTGGCCTTTAAACAAAGATTATTTAATTGAATTCCAATGTCCTCCCAAGAGTTGCTATATCTCCTCTCTACTTCAGTTTGCTCCTCAATTCATGCACCTTGGTTGGAGAGCGAGGTAGCTGCAGTGCTCCCTTCCCTAGAACAGAACAGTGCCTCAGCCTACAGGACAAGCCAGCTAGACACACCGACGGGACATATTTTTCATAGATCCTGGATATGATTGTGTTTCTGAATTCTCATTTACTGCAATTGTCAATGTTCCAGGGGGAACTTTTCTTGGAAATGTGAGCAAGCGCCATATTCAAACACTTTCCCCTCAATCAAAAGGAAATAAGATTAAAGTGCATATATAACATTATTCCAGCTGTGTAAGAGCATTGGAATGTTACAATATCAAAAAGTAACAGTAGTATTCTATTTGATTTGAAATATGTTGATATGCAAAGCCAACACTTCAGTATAAAGGTAGCTGTGTTTTTTGATGGTGAATATGGAATGATGTCCATACTAAAAGTAGGCAGTTATAATAACACTATGTTTTTGATGGTGAATATGGAATGATGTCCATACTAAAAGTAGGCAGTTATAATAACACTATGTTTTCAAAAGGTTCTCCATGTATGTACCGTCAAAATATGAACTAAAGTGTTGGGGTCGGGGTGAGGGCTTTTATGTAGATTTTCAATGCAATCAAATTGTGTAGCAATCCTGTTTTATAAAGATTTTGCATTGCCAATAAATGAATGTGGCAAATATCCATAACTTCTTTGGGGGGGGGGGGGTGATTGTCAAACAATTCTGTTCAACCATGGATCTTGCATCAATAATTTAGTTATAGATTATTACATCCAAGTTAGGTCATATCAATGTCCCATTGGAAGCTGTATGTGTGGAATGTGCCTTAAAGGACTATAACATTTAAGATACATTGTCCTGTCCCTTTAAAACCCACAACATTAACCTTGCCCCTGCCTCCCCCCCGGAGTAGACTCCATTCCATGAAGACCAAAGGGAGGGAAGAGTTAATTGCACCTAGATCCCCCTTCCCCTCTCATGTCTTGTGCCTTGGGGGATGGTGGATGGAAGGACCAGTGGCGTGGCTAATACCAGAGCTTTGGACAGATGACCTCAGCTGCAGCAGATGGTGACCTCATCCCGCTTGCCTTCCGGGGATCCTTCCATTCCTTCAGTAGTAGTAGGCACACAGATAAAAGAGCAGATGACCATCTGGGCCCTGCCTGCCTTCTGCCTGGGTGCTCATGACAATAGCACCCCCTCTCCAAGTGTGGTGTGTAAGTGTGGGGGTCGTTGTGGCAGTCATTGTGGTGCTTTTGGAGGTGGGTGAGGGGAGAGGAGAGAAGTGTTGCTATAGGGACACTGCTGGGTTCTAGAGCTTTGTAGAGGTCCGGTTGACTGGTCTTACTGGTCATTGTGATAAGACGGGCTTGGTATTCTGACCAACAAAGAGGGAAATAACAGCTCGTGCTGCTCCACAAACACATCCTTTATCACGCCTGTGATCGCTACTATGTTTCAATGTTGGTCTATGATAAATTCAGAATTGTCCTCATATTCTGGGTAGAGAGACAAATAAACCCCTATGCTACTGCACTAATTGGCATTGAATCAACAACATTTTATTTATTGATTTTAATTTTTTACCTTTATTTAACCAGGCAAGTCAGTTAAGAACACATTCTTATTTTCAATGACTGCCTAGGAACAGGGGCAGAACGACAGATTTGTACCTTGTCAGCTCGGGGGTTTGAACTTACAACCTTCCGGTTACTAGTCCAATGCTCTAACCACTTGGCTACCCTGCCGACATGTCAAGAAACATGAAGTATCTTGTCTAGAGTAAGTCAGTCATGTAGAGGGAATGTGATGTTTCTGCTATTAACATGCCCTAGTGAACCTAGACAGAAAATGGTCCCGAATTATGTTCTGCTGAGGTCATGATAGAATGCCATCCGTGTTTGACTTCTTAGTAGGTCTTTTGATTAAATCTCACAACCATTTCATCCTAGCTTAATAAAATGGGCCGAGACAGTGTTAATACATAGATGGGCCGAGACAGTGTTAATACATAGATGGGACCGAGACAGTATTAATACATAGATGGACCGAGACAGTGTTAATACATAGATGGACCGAGACAGTGTTAATACATAGATGGACCGAGACAGTGTTAATACATAGATGGACCGAGACAGTATTAATACATAGATGGACCGAGACAGTGTTAATACATAGATGGACCGAGACAGTGTTAATACATAGATGGACCGAGACAGTGTTAATACATAGATGGGCCGAGACAGTGTTAATACATAGATGGACCGAGACAGTATTAATACATAGATGGACCGAGACAGTATTAATACATAGATGGGCCGAGACAGTGTTAATACATAGATGGACCGAGACAGTGTTAATACATAGATGGACCGAGACAGTGTTAATACATAGATGGACCGAGACAGTATTAATACATAGATGGACCGAGACAGTGTTAATACATAGATGGACCGAGACAGTATTAATACATAGATGGACCGAGACAGTGTTAATACATAGATGGACCGAGACAGTGTTAATACATAGATGGACCGAGACAGTGTTAATACATAGACATAGATGGACCGAGACAGTATTAATACATAGATGGACCGAGACAGTATTAATACATAGATGGACCGAGACAGTATTAATACATAGATGGACCGAGACAGTATTAATACATAGATGGACCGAGACAGTACATTAATACATAGATGGACCGAGACAGTGTTAATACATAGATGGACCGAGACAGTGTTAATACATAGATGGACCGAGACAGTATTAATACATAGATGGACCGAGACAGTATTAATACATAGATGGACCGAGACAGTATTAATACATAGATGGGCCGAGACAGTATTAATACATAGATGGACCGAGACAGTATTAATACATAGATGGACCGAGACAGTATTAATACATAGATGGACCGAGACAGTGTTAATACATAGATGGACCGAGACAGTATTAATACATAGATGGGACAGTGTTAATACGAGACAGTATTAATACATAGATGGACCGAGACAGTATTAATACATAGATGGACCGAGACAGTATTAATACATAGATGGACCGAGACAGTGTTAATACATAGATGGACCGAGACAGTGTTAATACATAGATGGACCGAGACAGTATTAATACATAGATGGACCGAGACAGTATTAATACATAGATGGACCGAGACAGTATTAATACATAGATGGACCGAGACAGTGTTAATACATAGATGGACCGAGACAGTGTTAATACATAGATGGACCGAGACAGTGTTAATACATAGATGGACCGAGACAGTGTTAATACATAGATGGACCGAGACAGTGTTAATACATAGATGGACCGAGACAGTGTTAATACATAGATGGACCGAGACAGTGTTAATACATAGATGGACCGAGACAGTATTAATACATAGATGGACCGAGACAGTGTTAATACATAGATGGACCGAGACAGTGTTAATACATAGATGGACCGAGACAGTGTTAATACATAGATGGGCCGAGACAGTATTAATACATAGATGGACCGAGACAGTGTTAATACATAGATGGACCGAGACAGTGTTAATACATAGATGGACCGAGACAGTGTTAATACATAGATGGACCGAGACAGTGTTAATACATAGATGGACCGAGACAGTGTTAATACATAGATGGACCGAGACAGTGTTAATACATAGATGGACCGAGACAGTGTTAATACATAGATGGACCGAGACAGTGTTAATACATAGATGGGTCGAGACAGTATTAATACATAGATGGGCCGAGACAGTATTAATACACAGATGGGCCGAGACAGTATTAATACATAGAGGTCTTTCATCCTTTTGATTCCATTATAATAACATCCGTTACAGTGCAGACCAAACTATTGCCGATTAAAGCTGCTTGTCCACGTGTGGTGTGTCATATAGTCTCCCCTACAGGCAGATCAACTGTCACTGTATCACGCACTGGACAAAGGAGAGGGAACAAAGTTACATCATGAAGGGAATTCTATCAGTGGGTGGGCAATGACAAGCCCTTGGGACAGATTTAATGAAACATTGATGGTAAAGTTGGATGCCTTGGGGCGACACAATATAGACCATCTGTTATGGGAGGAAAGTGCACTAGTCCGGGCAGAATTCAGTCTACACTACTGCAGGTACAGACTATAATATTGACAACTCCATGAAATATGGAACCAAAATGAACTATGAAATGCTGTGAAAAAGTGACTATAGTCAATAACCATATAATATACCACTACTGTGTACGAGACTAGTTTATTCGTTTTTCATTCATGTCTAAAAACGTATCTGAAGTAAAGATAGTGTATAAAGATAAATATTGTATAAATATAAATATATCTATAATTTATAAAGATATTAGTCAAAAATGGCACTAAGTGTTTTTTCTGTGTAGCCTATAGATCTTAATTGGTTAGGCCTACAGATAGAACGAAGGGCTAATAGAGTTTGGAACTAAAAATAACCATTCGAATGGGTTTCGGCACGAGAAGTAAGAATAATAACGCATTTAACTGAAAAAGAAGAATGTAACTTTGTCAGTTAGAACGCGGGGGGTCTGGGAGCGTTCATTTTGCCACCAATCCGCATTTGCAGGTGAAAGAAATGGCACACTCTTTCTCCACATGTCCCTTCTTCCATGTCGCGAGCCACGATGCCAGATGGCCACTTAAATTCTTCAGGGTATTGTTCTTTTCCTGCTCTATGGCCAATCCTTGAGACGTGCGAACCTTAAATTGTACTGCAAATCTCCCATCCTCCCACTGCGTAATGTATATGCGCGCATCGCTCATGGATCTATTACTTCCTGTTGTTGCACGATTGCTTTTGCAGTCACTATTGACTTAAGTATATGCATCACATTACCATATAGTCACGCTTACTCATTCTTCTCACAATAAAACAACTATTAGTTTATACTTTATTCTCCCACTTAGAACCAGACCAAATCTAATACATTTCATTGTGGTTGATGTATTCATGTCTATTTTATAGGGACCGTTAGGTCAATGTCAAAGTTGACACATTAAATCATCTCTCCCGTGTGACGTAGGTTAAGATTTTTGTTTAAAGGTATTGCACTTCTAAACTTTAAAAAATATTTTTGTATTATTTTTATGTACACCAGACGTATTTTCTTTATAAAAGATAAGTCAAATAGTGTGCACCTGCCATTATCGGTTGGTCATCTTCATAGCCTGATATTATTGAAAAGCGAAAGCACTTGGAGTTAATACAGAATTTGAAAATAAACGGCAATCATTTGTGTAAATCTTGATTACGTGTTACATTGTTTGGTTTTATTACTATACAGCTGTCTTAGGTGTTAAGGCACAAATCAGAGAGATCTTCCCCGATACCCTGTTAAGGGCTAGTCAATCGGAAAACCCCCACATTGGTCTATGCTTACATGCTGTAGAACGGATAAGTTGATTTGCATATCGCCAGTGAGGGTAATAGCATCTGCGATGGTAATTAGGTTATAGTGTGTCTGCTGTTCTATGTGCGCACGCCATGTGTCCATGCGGGATTATGCACAGCAAGTGAAAGTTCGTGATTGGTATATCTACCAAAAAGGCACAATGCAGACTGATTTTATTTTCTTGAACAATGCCCATAGACATAACATATTAATTCAGTGTAGGGCTAGTCTATAGGCCTACTGCTGCTGCAATTTGTTGAGGCACTCTTCAAGTGCTGTCAAATGGAACGACTGCTGCTCTTATTGTTTCTCTAGTGTGTGTGAGGGGTGGGCATGGGCAGGTGGTGTCCCTGTTCACCTCGTTAGCACACTGATACTCGTTTTGAAGTCTCACTAATTCAATAATAAAATGAGCAGAACATCAGCAAAATGTAAACTAAATCGTTTTTAATTGTATTTTTCACGGATACAAGTCAACAGACAAACAATATCTCATAAACCTTAGTTGAATTAAAGACATTTGAAACTTAAATAAAATAAATTAAACAATATTTTAAATAGAAGACAAAACATTGTTACTTTGGCATAAACATAGGCCAACATATTTTGGATGGTTACTCCATCTTTTTTTTTGTCCAAGACAGACAATAATAATAACATAACAAAAAGAGGCAGATAGCCTAATTTTCCACATAGGCAATGGTACGATTTGTCCACGTTGTTTATCGAATTATTTGTGCTTTGCGTGGCGTTTGTTCAAGAGGAATTGAGAGGGAAGAATTGGGCTGGGTGCTCTTCATCTCTGACGTTGATCTTCTCCTTCTCTTTGGGAAAAAATCTGCGGGGAAGAAATGTAGAACGGTTAGTCTTTAATTCACATTAGAGTCAATCATACGAGAACATCATCGTTATGTAGTCGGCAAGCCATTAAAACGAGTTGCTTATTAAGGAGTTATTTGGCGTTACCAAGAAAAAGTAGACCTACCTGTAATTTGAGTAACGTTGACTGCACGTTCATAAGATGTCCTCGACCTCTTACGCCGAATACATTCTGTTGATTTGGAGTTCAATTTCCTCGTATTGGGGGAATTGGACCAATTCTCTTGGTTAACTTCGTTGGAACAAAGTGCAGTCTGTTCACAGTCTGATAGAGGGGTTTGGTTGAGGCAACAACCACGCACATGATCAGTGACAACCTCTGCGGTATAGTCGGTGTTTGATGTCACAACCTGAACCCTCATGTCTCCAACTTCCGTCGACTCCTGGTAGAAGGCAGGTGTGGAGTCCGCTGACATTCCTTCCCATTCGTAACTCCCGGGAATTGGTGTGTTTGTCTCGAAGTGGAAATTCCATCGACGCTGGTCTCGTTCAGATATTTCCTTCAGCTTCGCCTTCAACTCGCGGTTCAGCGCATCATGGTCGACGGGTCCAAATAAGTTCCGACAAACGCTTGAATGGCGACGGGGAAGCGTTGCTCTCTCTGCCACCGCGCTCTCCAAACCAGTCGGCGTCGGAAAGTTTGTCATGACGTCCAGCAATATGTCCAGGTTGAAGAAATACAAAATGGATTCACACTGGGCTGTTTCACCTAACTACAATGTAACTTCAACTGCGACTACTGATATAATGTGGATATAGGAAGGCTATTTAAAGACCAGAGATGCCGCCTATATAATGGCTGGTCTTGCTTATTGGTTGCCCTTGGTTTATTCACGCCCCTTTCTTACTACTCTGCTTGCTGGGGGGTATTTGGAATGGCGCCAAATGAGGTTGACTTTTTGCCTCCTTGCGAGGGGTTTGATGATTTAACCTTTCTGCACTGCAGGAGGGATTGTAGCCTGCACGTCGACATCGTGGAAGTTCCGCGTTATAGTTGGATTTCAATTTAAAGCCAATCAGCATAGACTGAAGCCACCCTGTAAACCCTGCATTAATTTCAGTTATTTTTTTATTTAACCAGGCAAGTCAGTTAAGAACAAATTCTTATTGACAATGAAGGCCTACCCCGGACAAACCCAGACGACGCTGGGCCAATTGTGCGCAGCCCTATGGGACTCCCTATCACGGCCGGATGTGATACAGCCTGGATTCGAACCAGGGACTGAGATGCAGTGCCTTAGACCGCTGCGCCACACGGGAACCCCTTATGGCGGGTGGCCTGCTTTGTCTGAGTAGTCTCATAGCTGGTTTGAAATGTAAAAAGAATGAGCGGAGACGGCATTAACTGTAAACGCTGTCTATATCGGCTCAATCGGAAATTGCCTTTACATTTCATTGCAGATCTCATGCGATATTTCCGCGATAGGGATTGATTCCAGCCTTCAATAAATGCGGCTGTTTTAAAAGTTTTTAAACCGTGTTGGCCTTTACCTTTTAACAAAAGACAACTTTGCTTCGAAAATGTGTCATATCCTCAGTGGAAAAGATAAACAGCCAATAGGTTTCAGAACATTACAGAGGTTATTTGAAGCATATTCAAATGATATAGACAAGGATATGCTTATCAATATACTGGTTATTACCAATATTTATTACACTCTGTTTATTAATTACTTTAGGCGTTTCAGTCTATCCAAGTTGAAGGACAATTTGGAGAAAGAAATATCTATTGAAAACTTGGAATGATTCAAGCTGAAACTTGTATGGTGTCGTGGCCTATCAAAAGGGGACCTTCAGGGTCTCACAGAAGTTTGGTTGGTGGGTGAAAACCCGTAAAATCAGATAAGCAAAAATGGGTAATGGGTCCAAACTCAAAAAGATGTCACATAAATGAATTTGTTATTATTTTCACTACATCATGGATAGCGTAGACCAGGCCAGGGCAATTCCAGTCCTCAGGGGCCTGATTGGTGTCACTTTTCGCCATCCCTAGAAACACACCTGATTTAAACAAATTGCATTTTTAACTGAAGATCAAGATTGGTTGGTTATTGGAGTCAGGTGTGTTAGCCGGGACTGACAGGTGTGTTAGCTGGGACTGACAGGTGTGTTAGCTGGGACTGACAGGTGTGTTAGCTGGGACTGACAGGTGTGTTAGCTGGGACTGACAGGTGTGTTAGCTGGGACTGACTGGTGTGTTAGCTGGGACTGACTGGTGTGTTAGCTGGGCTGGGACTGACTGGTGTGTTAGCTGGGACTGACTGGTGTGTTAGCTGGGACTGACTGGTGTGTTAGCTGGGACTGACTGGTGTGTTAGCCGGGACTGACAGGTGTGTTAGCCGGGACTGACAGGTGTGCTAGCCGGGACTGACAGGTGTGCTAGCCGGGACTGACAGGTGTGCTAGCCGGGACTGACAGGTGTGCTAGCTGGGACTGGGGAAAAAGTGTGACACCAATCTTTATTTAACTAGGCAAGTCTACTGTGGGTTAACTGCCTGTTCAGGGGCAGAACAACAGAGTTGTTTATTTGTAACTTTATGGTGATATACTGACCCCCAGTGGCAAGTATTATAGCATCCACAACCTAACCTATTGTCGGTCCTATTTGGGAGACACAGGGGCTTATTCAGGTGAAGGCAATTTTACAATAACATAGACATACATTGTGAAGAGCAGATATGATCCCCATGTGGACCAGGGAATCTCATCTGCTTTAAGTGACATCAGTTGTTGTATCATATCCGTTATTGTATTATATGGTATTATTGTATTATGTTGTTGTATTGTTGTCTCTACCTTCTTGCCCTTTGTGCTGTTGTCTGTGCCCAATAATGTTTGTACCATGTTTTGTGCTGCCTCCATGTTGTGTTGCTACCATGCTTTGTTGTTGTCCTAGGTCTCTCTTTATGTAGTATTGTGTTGTCTCTCTTGTCGTGATGTGTGTTATGTCCTATATTTATATGCTAATTCATTTTTTCCCAAAACAAAACAAATCCCAGCCCCCGTCCCCACAGAAGGCCTTTTGCCTTTTGGTAGGCCGTCATTGTAAATAAGTATTTGTTCTTAACTGACTTGCCTAGTTAAATAAAGGTTAAATAAAATATCAGTTATCTGATAGTTATCAGTTATTGTATTATAACTGTTGTATCATATCCGTTATCTTATCAGTTATCCGTTGTTGTATAATATCCGTTATCAGTTATCCGTTGTTGTATCATATCTGTTATCTTATCAGTTATCCGTTATTATATCATATCCGTTATCAGTTGGTTGTATCATATCTGTTATCTTATCAGTTATCCGTTGTTGTATTATATCCATGATCTGTTATTATATCATATACAGGGGGGTACAGAGTCAATGTGGAGACTACAGTGGGGCAAAAAAGTATTTAGTCAGCCACCAATTGTGCAAGTTCTCCCACTTAAAAAGATGAGAGAGGCCTGTAATTTTCATCATAGGTGCACTTCAACTATGACAGACAAAATGAGAAAAAAAAAAATCCAGAAAATCACATTGTAGGATTTTTAATGAATTTATTTGCAAATTATGGTGGAAAATAAGCCTCGGTCTGTGGTGGTATGTAGACAGCTACGACAAATACAGATGAAAACTCTAGGTAGATAGTGTGGGCTACACCTTATCATGAGATTGTTTACCTGAGGCGAGCATAACCTCGAGACTTCCTTAGAGATCGTGCACCAGCGGTTATTTACAAAAATACATAGTCCGCCGCCCCTTGTCTTACCAGATGCCGCTGTTCCATCCTGCTGATACAGCATATAACCAGCCAGCTGTATGTTGATAATGTCGTCGTTCAGCCACGACTCCGTGAAGCGTAAGATATTTCAGTTTTGAATGTCCCGTTGGTAGTTTAATCTTCCTCGTAGGTCATCGATTTTATTTTTCAAAGATTGCACGTTTGCTAGCAGAACGGAAGGCAGTGGGTGTTTATTCGATCGCCTACAAATTCTCAGAAGGTAGCCCGCCCTCCAGCACCTTTTTCTCTACCTTCTCTTCAAGGAAATGATGGGGATCTGGGCCATATCAGTTGCTGCATTAGATCAGTTGCTGCATTCTAGCCCATTGCTATATTTCCTTTCTGAAAAAGTCTTGAAATGCCACTTGGAATATTGTTCCTGTCAGTGGACCCACTCTGATGGTAAACACATCTTACAGTGTGGCTTTCATTCCTGTTGGGGGTTTAAACAGTGATACTCAAATAGCTGTGGGACAAATTATGTTCACTGACTCGAGGAGCGCGCGCCTCTATGCCGAGGAGCGCGCGCCTCTATGCCGAGAGCGCGCCTCTATACTGTAAGTTGATGTAAAATGATAGCATTGGTGAATATTTTCTCCAACATATCCACTGACAGAGACATTCTATGTGCGGAGCTTCACAGAGCAGTTAGGATCATACATGCCCTCTGAGGACAGTGAGCTGAAGGACACTGACAGAGACATTCTATGGGCGGAGCTTCACAGAGCAGTTAGGATCATACATGCCCTCTGAGGACAGTGAGCTGAAGGACACTGACAGAGACATTCTATGGGCGGAGCTTCACAGAGCAGTTAGGATCATACATGCCCTCTGAGGACAGTGAGCTGAAGGACACTGACAGAGACATTCTATGGGCGGAGCTTCACAGAGCAGTTAGGATCATACATGCCCTCTGAGGACAGTGAGCTGAAGGACACTGACAGAGACATTCTATGGGCGGAGCTTCACAGAGCAGTTAGGATCATACATGTCCTCTGAGGACAGTGACAGGAAGAATGGACCCCAGAATCAGTTTTGAGAAGCAGTGAAATACTAGTTTATGACTAACTTGTATTTTCTTATGAAAAGAGCACCTTTGTTCTACTATTTTCCCCTTAACAAATGTTCCCTTATGACACCGTGTTGCCCTGAGGCAATAAAAAACATTTTGGGGGTCTTTAAAAAAAAAAGGATGTAATATTCTTTTGAGGTGAAAAACCTAAATGTGTGCAGTAGAGGATTAAATTAGTTTGGGGGGGGGGGATCTTTGCCCATAACCTGTCCAAATGACTGGCCCTGATTCAGATACATTTTACTGAGTGGCCAGTGAGGTCAAATACGGTAATAAGCTGAAGCTGCTTGTATTTGCTGTGCAGGCATGGGCCTAGAATCTCTTCCCATTTCTGATGATCATCTTTTACCAGGCATCCCAGGCAAATGAGCACCGTCAAGTAATGTTGACTCAGATGCAAATTCTTAATCGCTGCCAGTAGGAGACAAATCTTTTATGGTTCTTTTCCAGCAGTCTAGTCTCATCTGACAGCCAACCCTCAGCTCAGTCTAGGGAAGAATATAGGTTAAATGTAGCAGTCTAATCTCATTTTACAGCCAACCCTCAGCCCTGAGCTGAGTGGCATCCATCGATTGAGAAGAAAAATAAAAGCCAACTAACTCCTTTCAGTTACATGGAGAAACTTTTCTGGTATCCAACATCGCATCCAATGAGGTTAACCTCTCCTCCTCTCCCTGTCCATCTAACTCCCTCTGATAACATCCTGGCTCATTTCATTCCTATCCTTATAAGAGCTGTCCTATTAAGGTACAGCAGATACATTTGCCTTTGATTATAGTTGGTAGTAATGTGTATTGATAAAGGGGTGATGACAGTGTGATATAGTTGGTAGTAATGTGTATTGATAAAGGGGTGCTGACAGTGTGATATAGTTGGTAGTAATGTGTATTAAGGGGTGCTGACAGTGTGATATAGTTGGTAGTAATGTGTATTGATAAAGGGGTGCTGACAGTGTGATATAGTTGGTAGTAATGTGTATTAAGGGGTGCTGACAGTGTGATATAGTTGGTAGTAATGTGTATTGATAAAGGGGTGCTGACAGTGTGATATAGTTGGTAGTAATGTGTATTGATAAAGGGGTGCTGACAGTGTGATATAGTTGGTAGTAATGTGTGCTGACAGTGTGATATAGTTGGTAGTAATGTGTATTGATAAAGGGGTGCTGACAGTGTGATATAGTTGGTAATAATGTGTATTGATAAAGGAGTGCTGACAGTGTGATATAGTTGGTAGTAATGTGTATTAAGGAGTGCTGACAGTGTGATATAGTTGGTAGTAATGTGTATTGATAAAGGGGTGATGACAGTGTGATATAGTTGGTAATAATGTGTATTGATAAAGGGGTGCTGACAGTGTGATATAGTTGGTAGTAATGTGTGCTGACAGTGTGATATAGTTGGTAGTAATGTGTATTAAGGAGTGCTGACAGTGTGATATAGTTGGTAGTAATGTGTATTGATAAAGGGGTGATGACAGTGTGATATAGTTGGTAATAATGTGTATTGATAAAGGAGTGCTGACAGTGTGATATAGTTGGTAGTAATGTGTATTAAGGAGTGCTGACAGTGTGATATAGTTGGTAGTAATGTGTATTGATAAAGGGGTGATGACAGTGTGATATAGTTGGTAGTAATGTGTATTGATAAAGGGGTGATGACAGTGTGATATAGTTGGTAGTAATGTGTATTGATAAAGGGGTGATGACAGTGTGATATAGTTGGTAGTAATGTGTATTGATAAAGGAGTGCTGACAGTGTGATATAGTTGGTAATAATGTGTATTGATAAAGGGGTGCTGACAGTGTGATATAGTTGGTAGTAATGTGTGCTGACAGTGATATAGTTGTTGGTAATAGTTGGTAATAATGTGTATTGATAAAGGAGTGCTGACAGTGTGATATAGTTGGTAGTAATGTGTGCTGACAGTGTGATATAGTTGGTAATAATGTGTATTGATAAAGGAGTGCTGACAGTGTGATATAGTTGGTAGTAATGTGTGCTGACAGTGTGTTATAGTTGGTAGTAATGTGTATTGATAAAGGGGTAATGACAGTGTGATATAGTTGGTAGTAATGTGTGCTGACAGTGTGATATAGTTGGTAATAATGTGTATTGATAAAGGGGTGATGACAGTGTGATATAGTTGGTAGTAATGTGTATTGATAAAGGGGTGCTGACAGTGTGATATAGTTGGTAATAATGTGTATTGATAAAGGAGTGCTGACAGTGTGATATAGTTGGTAATAATGTGTATTGATAAAGGAGTGCTGACAGTGTGATATAGTTGGTAGTAATGTGTGCTGACAGTGTGATATAGTTGGTAATAATGTGTATTGATAAAGGAGTGCTGACAGTGTGATATAGTTGGTAGTAATGTGTGCTGACAGTGTGATATAGTTGGTAGTAATGTGTATTGATAAAGGGGTGATGACAGTGTGATATAGTTGGTAGTAATGTGTGCTGACAGTGTGATATAGTTGGTAGTAATGTGTATTGATAAAGGGGTGATGACAGTGTGATATAGTTGGTAGTAATGTGTATTGATAAAGGGGTGATGACAGTGTGATATAGTTGGTAGTAATGTGTATTGATAAAGGGGTGATGACAGTGATATAGTTGGTAATAATGTGTATTGATAAAGGAGTGCTGACAGTGTGATATAGTTGGTAGTAATGTGTATTAAAGGGTGCTGACAGTGTGATATAGTTGGTAGTAATGTGTATTGATAAAGGGGTGCTGACAGTGTGATATAGTTGGTAGTAATGTGTATTGATAAAGGGGTGCTGACAGTGTGATATAGTTGGTAGTAATGTGTATTGATAAAGGGGTGCTGACAGTGTGATATAGTTGGTAGTAATGTGTATTGATAAAGGGGTGCTGACAGTGTGATATAGTTGGTAGTATGTGTATGTGTATTGATAAAGGGGTGCTGACAGTGTGATATAGTTGGTAGTAATGTGTATTGATAAAGGGGTGCTGACAGTGTGATATAGTTGGTAGTAATGTGTATTGATAAAGGGGTGCTGACAGTGTGATATAGTTGGTAGTAATGTGTATTGATAAAGGGGTGCTGACAGTGTGATATAGTTGGTAGTAATGTGTAATAAGGGGTGCTGACAGTTGATATAAAGGGGTGCTGACAGTGTGATATAGTTGGTAGTAATGTGTATTGATAAAGGGGTGCTGACAGTGTGATATAGTTGGTAGTAATGTGTATTGATAAAGGGGTGCTGACAGTGTGATATAGTTGGTAGTAATGTGTATTGATAAAGGGGTGCTGACAGTGTGATATAGTTGGTAGTAATGTGTATTGATAAAGGGGTGCTGACAGTGTGATATAGTTGGTAGTAAATGTGCTGACAGTGTGATATTGATAAAGGGGTGCTGACAGTGTGATATAGTTGGTAGTAATGTGTATTGATAAAGGGGTGCTGACAGTGTGATATAGTTGGTAGTAATGTGTATTAAGGGGTGCTGACAGTGTGATATAGTTGGTAGTAATGTGTATTAAGGGGTGCTGACAGTGTGATATAGTTGGTAGTAATGTGTATTGATAAATGAAAGTTGGGGTGAGGGTGCTGACAGTGATATAGATATAGTTGGTAGCTGACATATAGTTGGTAGTAATGTATTATAAAGGGTGCTGACAGTGTGATATAGTTGGTAGTAATGTGTATTAAGGGGTGCTGACAGTGTGATATAGTTGGTAGTAATGTGTATTAAGGGGTGCTGACAGTGTGATATAGTTGGTAGTAATGTGTATTAAGGGGTGCTGACAGTGTGATATAGTTGGTAGTAATGTGTATTAAGGGGTGCTGACAGTGTGATATAGTTGGTAGTAATGTGTATTAAGGGGTGCTGACAGTGTGATATAGTTGGTAGTAATGTGTATTGATAAAGGGGTGCTGACAGTGTGATATAGTTGGTAGTAATGTGTATTAAGGGGTGCTGACAGTGTGATATAGGTGGTAGTAATGTGTATTAAGGGGTGCTGACAGTGTGATATAGTTGGTAGTAATGTGTATTAAGGGGTGCTGACAGTGTGATATAGTTGGTAGTAATGTGTATTAAGGGGTGCTGACAGTGTGATATAGTTGGTAGTAATGTGTATTAAGGGGTGCTGACAGTGTGATATAGTTGGTAGTAATGTGTATTAAGGGGTGCTGACAGTGTGATATAGTTGGTAGTAATGTGTATTAAGGGGTGCTGACAGTGTGATATAGTTGGTAGTAATGTGTATTAAGGGGTGCTGACAGTGTGATATAGTTGGTAGTAATGTGTATTAAGGGGTGCTGACAGTGTGATATAGTTGGTAGTAATGTGTATTAAGGGGTGCTGACAGTGTGATATAGTTGGTAGTAATGTGTATTGATAAAGGGGTGCTGACAGTGTGATATAGTTGGTAGTAATGTGTATTGATAACGGGGTGCTGACAGTGTGATATAGTTGGTAGTAATGTGTATTAAGGGGTGCTGACAGTGTGATATAGTTGGTAGTAATGTGTATAAAGGGGTGCTGACAGTGTGATATAGTTGGTAGTAATGTGTATTGATAAAGGGGTGCTGACAGTGTGATATAGTTGGTAGTAATGTGTATTGATAAAGGGGTGCTGACAGTGTGATATAGTTGGTAGTAATGTGTATTGATAAAGGGGTGCTGACAGTGTGATATAGTTGGTAGTAATGTGTATTAAGGGGTGCTGACAGTGTGATATAGTTGGTAGTAATGTGTATTGATAAAGGGGTGCTGACAGTGTGATATAGTTGGTAGTAATGTGTATTGATAAAGGGGTGCTGACAGTGTGATATAGTTGGTAGTAATGTGTATTGATAAAGGGGTGCTGACAGTGAGTTTATTCAGGTCTCTTGAATACATAAGCAGTGAAGATCATATGAAAATAGCTAGCATGTGATCCGACTGCTCTTTGTTCATTTGTGATTTGTCACCCAATGTTTGTATATTTACTTTCTAATTGTTAAACAAATGTAGGGCGATGCAACTTGAGCTCAGAGCCGCTGCTCCCCCCCCACCCCCCATGCGGCGTCCTACACCTGCGTCTAGCTTTCATTCTACAGAGCGCATGTGGTTCACTATGACGACAGAACTCAGGAAGCTTTTTGCATGCAGAGCAAAAATGAAAAGGCTAACTATATATGCTTTGCATGTAGGTCTAAGCTCTTGGAGATGCCTCACACCTGTCATCAGCAGCAGAGTGACTGGTACTGTAGGTCTAAGCTCTTGGAGATGCCTCACACCTGTCATCAGCAGCAGAGTGACTGGTACTGTAGGTCTAAGCTCTTGGAGATGCCTCACACCTGTCATCAGCAGCAGAGTGACTGGTACTGTAGGTCTATGCTCTTGGAGATGCCTCACACCTGTCATCAGCAGCAGAGTGACTGGTACTGTAGGTCTATGCTCTTGGAGATGCCTCACACCTGTCATCAGCAGCAGAGTGACTGGTACTGTAGGTCTGTAGGTAAGCTCTTGGAGATGCCTCACACCTGTCATCAGCAGCAGAGTGACTGGTACTGTAGGTCTAAGCTCTTGGAGATGCCTCACACCTGTCATCAGCAGCAGAGTGACTGGTACTGTAGGTCTATGCTCTTGGAGATGCCTCACACCTGTCATCAGCAGCAGAGTGACTGGTACTGTAGGTCTAAGCTCTTGGAGATGCCTCACACCTGTCATCAGCAGCAGAGTGACTGGTACTGTAGGTCTATGCTCTTGGAGATGCCTCACACCTGTCATCAGCAGCAGAGTGACTGGTGAATGATTCTGGGTTAGATTTACCTGGATGTGGGGTAAAGGTCATGTTGTGCACTATGGGTGCTGTGTCTATAGGGGGCGCTACCGCTGCAGAGACGATGCGGGGATGTACTGGAGTGGTCACGGGAGCAAAGGTAGGAGTGGTTTGTGTTTGTCATGGACTGTTAATGACTGGACTGTAAACACTATGTGATGTGCGATGTATAATGTGTCTTTGTGCTGTGGCAGTGCTCTGTTGGCCTGCTGTTGCTACTCTCAGCTGGACGAGGGGGACACTGGGCAACAGGACGAGGGGGGAACATGGACTTCACTGGCACCAGTAGGACAAGGGGACACTGTTACACCCAGTTAGAAATTGTTCCGTACCACCACCCATATTGGTCCTATGAGACAGTTCAGTGATTAAACTGAAGGGCCGAGACAGCATCAATACACAGATGGGCCTAGACAGCATTAATACACAGATGGGCCTAGACAGTATTAATGTCTTTCATCCTTTTGATTCCATTATAATAACATCCGTTAAAGTGCAGACCAAACTATTGCCAATTAAAGCTGCTTGTCCACGTGTGGTGTGTCATATAGTCTCCCCTACAGGCAGATCAACTGTCACTGTATCACGCACTGGACAAAGGAGAGGGAACAAAGTTACATCATGAAGGGAATTCTATCAGTGGGTGGGCAATGACAAGCCCTTGGGACAGATTTAATGAAACATTGATGGTAAAGTTGGATGCCTTGGGGCGACACAATATAGACCATCTGTTACGGGAGGAAATAGTCCGGGCAGAATTCAGTCTACACTACTGCAGGTACAGACTAATATTGACAACTCCATGAAATATGGAACCAAAATGAAATATGAAATGCTGTGAAAATGAATAGTCAACCGTATAATATACTAGTGTGTACTAGACTAGTTGATTTGTTCTCATTAAACATCTAAAGACTTAGTGTATAAAGAGATTTCTTTACTTGATATCTATATTTAAATAATGTCCTGCTGTATGGTCAATCCTTGAGACTTGCGAACCTTAAATTGTCCTGCAAATCTCCCATCCTCCTACTGCGTAATGTATATGCGCGCATCGCTCTTGGATCTAGTCGGTCATATTACTCACGGTTTTTGCACAATTGTTATCGCATTCACTATTTAAATACATTTCCATAGTCTCACTTATTACTCTCAATACAACTATTAGGTTATTAAACTTCTACTAGAACCAGACCAAATCTGATACATAAACCACACATGTATTCATTAGTCTATTTGATAGGTCAATTTAAAAGTCCACGCGTTACTCTATACAGGCAGACGTAGGTTAAGATACAATGTATTGCACTTCTAAACGTGTTTATTTTATACATCTGACGTATTTGCTTAGAAGATAATGGCAGGGGCGCACTATTTGACTTAACGGTTGGCCATCTTCATATTGAAAAGCGAAAGCACTTGGAGTTAATACAGAATTTGAAAAGAAACGCCAATCGTGTAAAAGTATTGATTACTTGTTATATTGTTTGGTGCATTACTATACGGCCGTCTTAGGTGTTAAGGCACAAATCAGATAATCTTCCCCAAATCCCTGTTAAGGGCTAGTCAATCGGAAAACCCCCCACATTGGTCTCATATCGGAAATATGCTTACATGCTGTAGAACGGATGAGTTGATTTGCATATCGACAGCGAGGGTAATAGCATCTGCATCTCCGTGCGGAATAATGAGCAGTAAATTTAAAGCTCGTGGGATTAGTATATCTACCAACGAGCCATAATGAGGCAGATCTCATAAATGATTCAGTGTAGGGCTAATCTATACGTCTACTGCTGCTACAATTTGTTGAGGCACTCTTCAAGTGCTGTCAAATGGAACGACTGCTGCTCTTATTGTTTCTCTAGTGTGAGGCTGGAGGTGGGCATGGGCAGGTGGTGTCCCTGGTCATCTCGTTAGCCATTTGAGGGCTCACTAATACAATAAAATGAGAAGTCCAAATGTAAACTACATTGTTTTAATAGTTTCCCCAGCTACCATTTAAACAATCGCAGAAAACTTAATTGAATTAAAACATAAATTAGTTGAAATCAAATAAAATAATTTAAAAACATTGTTACTTTGGCAAAAAACCTAAGACATCATTTGTGGGTTACATCTTTTGTCCAATGGAAAATTATTGCAAAGGCAGATAACCTATGTAGCAAATTAAGCTTAAGTATCATTTGAGGGCTCACTAATGCAATAAAGTGAGCAGAAAGTCAACAAAATTGTTTGTCTTTCACAGATGCCATTTCAAACAATCAGACACGTAATAAATTAACACAAGTTAATTGAATTATTCTTTTTTAAATACATTGTTACTTTGGCATAATCATATGTTGCTTATTTGGGAGGGTTACTCCATCTTTTTTTGGCCCGAGATGGAAAATATTAACTGCAGAAGCGGCAGATGGTAGCATTTGTCAGCGTGGTTAATCGAAAGGTTCCCTCGTTTCTTCAAGGGGAATTGAGAGAAGAATTGTGCTGGGGGGCTAGTCATCTCAGACATTGATCTTCTCCTCGGGAACAAATCTGCAGGGAAGAAGTGCAGAACGGTTAGCCTTCAATTCATACTAGTCAATAACACAAGAGCAACATTATGTAGTCGGCAAGTCATTAAAACAAAGAGTTTGTGTTAGTGACAACTAGTCATTCAGGGCAGGTGGGGCAGCGCCTCACCTGTCTTAAGAAAAATAAACGACAGGGAGCGCTAGAAAGTTCATGCCCCCTCGGGTGCTGCCATACTTACATTAGACATTCCAATCCAAGAAGCCTCAAGGGCATCGGCCATAAACATTACACAAGTTGGAAAATGCAATTTCAACAATGAGTGGTTTGGAAGGAGTCAGAGGCGGAGTTGCAAAAACAATCCCTAAAAATGTTGACCTCCACTGCCAGCTAGTTGGTGGAGGGTGTGGGGTCCAAGTCTGGGTTTAAGGCTCTTTTCCAAGCTTAAAAAGGATAAGCATTCACAGCAACACCATGGGCCAGAAAAGGTTCGATACAGTCTGCCACATTCAAGACAATTGGGAACTGAGGGGGGGGGGAAGTGCAGACTGGGAAAACGGATGAGCGTTCAAAATCTCCGAGTTCCAAGTCTAGAGTGATGACGATTCAACCTCGTTTCAGACCCCCAAGTACCCAGTGATCTAGAAAGCACCATAAATCCAGAGAAAGCCAGACTGACAGTCACATGACAATTTGCCCACTGTGCCATCGTCCTGTCCAAAAATGTATTGTATGCTGCATAAATGATGTAATATGCCAGGGTAAGTAAGCCGTTAGTAGGCCATGTGACTAACCTAACAATTTGGTCCCTCCCCTCCTCCCATATTAGCCTATTTTATGGAACTGTCAGATTTTAAGAGCTTTCATTGTCTGTTTTTACGCCCCCTTTATCCTATGGTTCTGACTTGGTGTACAGGAAACTTTAAAAATGTTTGGGAATGGCGCCAAATGAGGTTAACTTTTGCATACTTGCAGGGGGTTTAATTATTTAACCTTTCTGCACTGCAGGATGGATTGTAGCCTACGTATTTCTGCGGTTTAGGGCTGGATTCAATCTATCGTTGAAATCGCGGAATACCGGCGTTGACTGGAATTAAATTGTATTTGTGTCAAACCGTCAACCCACCCCTTATGGGATTAATTGACCAACATTAATAATTCACTATGGTAAATAAATAAATTATTCCGGCACTCTGCATTGCGCAGCACAGTGAAAAATAAGAAATCAATACATAGTAAATAAGGTTATGCAAACAATAATAACAACCCTGGAGCAGTAAACACGGAAAAAAAAACGAGTTACTAGATTGCAGTCTGGCACAAAGTACTCATGACAGACAAGCCTATACACACAGAAGCTAAATATTTGTACAATTTAATTACAGGTAGCCCTTTTAATCCAGGCTTAATTTAAATATTCCTCAAACGGAAATACAAGGGACAAAAAAAAAAACACAAATTCCTCCTCACTCAGCCACATAGCGCATATCTGGTGTGGTTTCTGGAATAAGAGAACGTTTATCTCATGGTAGAAAAGGGCAATAGAGAATTAAACTAATTTTATCCGACATTTCTTCAAGGTCACAATAGTTAAATCGTCTTTCCTCTTCACCACAATACCGAAGTGTTTCACTACGCAGAGGCAATAACCCTGATCGGGGCACATAGCGATCTTACTTTTAGAAAGGTCAGACATAATATTTTACGAATTCACCCTTAACTCAAACAGGCTCATGATTAATCTCTTCCACCCATCGTCTTCATATTGCATCAGTTGTTTAATAATAATATCCATGTCTCCCTTAAATTAGATTCGTGCAGATGTTCAGACATTTCAGTTGCCCAGGCGCCCCCTATGGATAGATGCCACTGAAACTGCTAACTATTCTGGCAAATCCAACAGTCTATTCCAAGATGTCACCATAGACGCCATCCATCTCACCTGGTTCCCAGCCCATGTCCCCAGTTATTCCAAGTATAGGTGCAAACGTGGACCTAAAAACTAACGTACTGCTCGGTTATGAACACGTTCGTTTAAAATACCTCTTAGCACCCAAAACTCCTGCTGAATAGTCCAGAACACACGCATGTCTGATAGCATAACCAATATCTTTGAGTGTTTCCTATAACTCCCAAGAGCTCTACTTGCCGAGTCGGCCAGGGCAGATGTTGCGTATAGAAAGGTAATGTTTATCAATAAAAACATTTTTTATAAACGCTAGTAAACTCAAGAATGTCTTCACCAAAACACTTTAGTAGCTGGTTCTGTGTGTTTGGTTCATCACGAGTCGATATTTTACACACCAATTGGCTACACATAACATGTTCTGCAGTTATTGTTCAGTTCGCCATCAAAATAAAAAAGGCAGTCTTAACAAGCTGTTTTTAAATTCATACACTGTTCTCTTGTATTCCCAGTGTTACACTAACAATAGGTACTCAGCCTTGCGCATTACTGACCCTAGATCCATTAACTCATCATTCCAATAAGGCTTTTTAGGCTTGATAAATTCAAACCTCCCATTTCAGAATATATTACGTCGTCATTTTTCATACCACACATCCAAATCAAATGTTTAGGCATCGTCACAGTTGAAAAGGCAATGAGCGGAGACTGCGTTCACGGTAAACCCTGGATATGTCGGATCAATCGGAAATTACCTTTACAATTTTAAGGCCGATCTTCCGCGATACAAATTTAATCTAGCCCTAAACAGGTGTATATTTTAATAGGCTTTATACCGTGTAGCCCTACCTTTCTAAACAAAAACTATACTTTGAAAATGTGCCTGATCCTCAGTGGAACAGGTACAGCTAATAGGTTTCAGAACATATGCCGTTATTTGAAGCCTGTTCCAATGACATACTGGTTATTACTTTAAGCGTTTCTGCCTATCCAAACTGTAGGACAATTTGGAGAATATATTGAAAACATAATCATGCGGGGGAAAAAAGTCGTGGCCTTTCTAAAGAGGAACATCGGACTCGCCTAAAAGTTAAATTGGTGCGTAAAACCCGTAATTTTAGATGTGATAAAATGTGATGGCCCGCATTCATAAAGTAGTTGCTTAACGTCCACTTAATTTCGTATTGTCGCTGCGTCAGGCGTACACAGACGTTTCTGCTTTAGCCTTCAGTGTGGGTAGTCATCATTTTCATTCAAACCAGCATAGGGAACAGGTGAGCAGCAGGTGCTTCTAATCAGGGTTGCCACTCATCTGCCAATTAAAAAGGATGTGGCTTCTGATCTACCTGTAGACCTGGCCTCGTGGTTTATTAATATATGTCATTTCTTTCAAAACGTGGGTTTAGCTAAGAAAAGACCTTTCAAGCATGTTCCAGCAAAGCCAACATGAGACCACCCTTAGGCGGTTTATTTCTGACTTTGTGATATAATAGTTACCACTGGGGGGTCAGTATAGCATCCACAACCTAAGGTCTACATTTCTAGCAGAAAACAATTGGGGCTTGCATGTTATTTTGGCATTAATTAGTGTCAGTTTGCAAAGGTAACAAAATATTGAGTTAAAGCCCATACGAACAAGGTTTGTTTTCTTGAGTAAGGCAGCTCCAAAATGCATGCCTTTCAGCCTCTCAGTGCCTTCTGTGGTGGTGCGGCAAGCAAGCAGCAAATAGGAACATTGTGCCATGACTGGCTCAGTGTTCTGTCACTCATGGGGACAGTACATAGTCAAGATTAAATCCTTAGTAAGGATAGACACATTTCAGCTGTTTGGGTCCTGCCATAGAATTCTATTACAAGTGGCCTTCAAAAAAAAAAGGCTCAATGTCAATTGCCACAGAAAATAAAGTCAAATTAAATGTACAGCAGCTTTGGACTGAACAGGTCAACATTTTAGCTAGCGGGCATCATTAAATTAAACCAATGCATTTTAATCCTTGTCATATGAAGATAAATTATACTTAACATATTGGTGCTCATCGGCTATAGAGATCACACAAGTTGGAAATAACAAAATTCAACAATGTCGTTTGGAAGGAATCAGTGGCTAACTGCAAGCAACCACTAGCCTGCTATTCAATGGAGTGGTTGTGCGTTTACCATAAAGCTAGAGAATGCCAGACTAACAAAATGCCCACAAAGGACCACCACGGAATCTTCCTGTTTACGTGATCAGATCACAAGGTGGGTCAAAAAACATCTTGTATGGTGCTGCATCAATGTTGTAATATGCCAGGGAGAAATGTATACTGTAGATAAATAAAGTGTATGTTGTGTATCAAGCTAATAGTAGCACATAATGCTTCAACCTAATAATTTGGTCTATTTTCACCTCCTGTTCTGACTTGGTGGTGCACATGTAGCCTACAACCCGTTCGAGAAATGGCATCTAATGTTGTAAGAGGCTTCATTCGCTCCATTGTGCTGGAAAGAACTCTACTGGGACAACTATATGTAGGCCCTAACAGTTTGTGGGAACGCTTGTCGTGGTTAGTGCAATTAATGTATTGTGGCTTTGCTGGTATGCATAAGAAAATATGGAGTTCGCACCACCAAGATTTACATACTAAAGTCGCCACTGAAAACTGATTGGTCAGAAAAAGGCTAGGGCTTGCCTTACCTGCGTGCGCCAACTTCCGACACCTGGTAGAAGGCAGGCATCGACTCCGCTGACATTCCTTCCCATTCATAAATCCCGGGAATCGGTGCGTCTGTCTCGAAGTGGAAATTCCATCGACGCTGGTCTCGTTCAGATATTTCCTTCAGCTTCGCCTTCAACTCGCGGTTCAGCGCATCATGGTCGACGGGTCCAAATAAGTTCCGACAAACGCTTGAATGGCGACGGGGAAGAGTTGCTCTCTCTGCCACCGCGCTCTCCAAACCAGTTGGCGTCGGAACGTTCGTCATGACGTCCTGCAATATGTCCAGATTGAAGAAATAGAAAATGGATGTTACCTCTAACTTCCAATGCGATCACTGACATTTTGTGAGCGGTAGGCTATTTAAAGGTCCGATGATGCCGACTATATTATTGTCCGGTCTTGATTATTGGTTGTCCATTTGAGTGAAAACACGCCCCTTTCACCTTTTAAATGGCGCGATTGTAGTCTAATTAGGAGATTTTGCCGTTTGATTAGTTCATTGGGCAATTTCAGGTTAATATTACTCAGAGAGAATATATGAAGGTTTGCAAAGCAATTCCACTTTCTTTACTTGGACTTATTATGAACACTTTGTTATTTGAGGTTGTTCTCTGTTTTCCAAGTCTGCAAATAATGACTTGAATCTTTTGGATAAAAAAATGCAACAATAAGTGGATACGATTGTCAGTTAATGAAGTCATTTTTGGTGATTATAATTCAATATATTGCTATGGAAGTGACCAACCCTCATGCTGGTCAAAAGCGACTATCTTTTACCTTAATTGTCCGGCTATCCCAAAAGTTAAAGAAACTCATTTTAAAATATGTTCTTCCATTTATCCCGTTAATGATTTGTTGCCCAAAAGATTCCATTTTGACAAAATGCCTTGTGTTTTATGTTCCTCTGCATTAGAATCTATAGAGCATTTTTTTTTTCGTGCCGCCATCCTAGTGAACTAGGGATTGAAATTCATGAATGGTCGTGTATAAAATCTCCAGAATCTCCTATGTTTACCTTTCATGGTGTTAAATGGGGGGGGGTGTCGCCTGGTGTTTTATTTTTTATTGTGTCATTGTATTCACAGGAATGTCCCTGTATTGACGTGTAATATTGCTATTACTGGGGGGGGACCTTGTCAGCTCGGGGATTCGATCCAGCAGCCTTTCAGATATTCAATGAAATGTATTTATAAAGACCTTTTTACATCAGCCGATGTCACAAAGTGCTGTACTAAATTCAGAAGGCACTCGCACATCTGAGCAATCTTATTTGCTGGTGCATGGCAACAGTTGAACAAGATGAAGGGAAAAGGAAACCGCACACTGCTCTTGATAGTATCACTGATATTTAATAAGCTTACGTATCAGCCTCACGGCCTACGTCAGAGCTTTTGTGACTTTTTAACCCTAACCCTAATTTTTAAAAATTCACAAAAGCTCTGACGAAGACCGTGAGGCTGATACGTATAAGCTTATTAAATATCAGTGATATTATCAAGAGCAGTGTGCGGTGGTCAGTACATGGCCAAGATGTTCAAACGTTCATAGATGACCAGCAGGGTCAGATAATAATAATCACAGTGGTTGTAGAGGGTGCAACAGGTCAGCACCTCAGGAATAAATGTCAGTTGGCTTTTCATAGCCGATCATTCAGAGTTAGCGGTGGAGAGAGAGAGAAAAACAAGTCTAATTGGGTGGCTTGGTGGGGGGTATTTGGTATGGCACCAAATGAGGTTCACTTTTGCATCCTTGCAGGAAGTTTAATGACAGACTACTGCACTGCAGGAGTGATTGTAGCCTACGTATTCCTGTTGTTTGGGGCAGGATTCAATCTGTATCGTCGAAATCGCGGAAGATCCGCGTTATAGCTGGATTGAAATGTAACAGGAATGAGCGGAGACGGCATTAACTGTAAACGCTGTTATATCGGCTCAATCTTAAATTGCCTTTACATTTCAACGCAGATTATCTGCGATATTTCCGCGATACGGATTGATTCCAGCCTTTATTTTAAAAGGTTTTAAACCGTGTTGGCCTTTACCTTTTAGCAAAACAACTTTGCTTCGAAAATGTGTCATATCCTCAGTGGAACAGATAAACAGCTAATAGGTTTCAGAACATTATCAGGTTATTTTAAGCATGTTCAAATGATAGACGAGGATGTGCTTATCAATATACTGGTTATTACCAGTATTTATTGCACTCTGTTTATTAATTACTTTAGGCGTTTCAGTCTATCCAAGCTGAAGGACAATTTGGAGAAATAAATATCTTTTGAAAACGTGGAATGATTCAAGCTGAAAGTTTGGTTTGTGCGTGAAAACCCGTAAATTCAGATAAGTAAAAATGTGTAATGGGTCCGCATTCAAAAACATGTCGCTCAAAGCTTACTTAATTGTTATTATTATTGTCACTGCATCAGTGTTCACATAGAAACCATAGAAACCTTTTCCATCCTAAACAGCATTTATAGGGAAAACAGGTGAGCAACTGATGAGCAGCAGGTGCTTGTAAACAGGGTTGCCACTCATCTGCCAATCAAAAAGAGATATTTACTCACCGTTTTTGCACGATTGCTATCGCATTCACTATTGACTTAGGTATGTGCATGTACATGACATTATACATTACCATATAGTCACGCTTACTCCTTATTCTCACAATAAAACTATTAGTTTATACGTTATTCTCCCACTAAAACCAGACCAAATCTGACTAACGTCAGTGGTTTATTTATTTTTTAGTCCATTTGATAGGGACCGTTAGGTCAATTTAAAAGTTGACACATTCATCTCTTACCGTCAGATGTAGGGTAAGATACAACGTATTGCACTTCTAAACTTGTTTATTTACGACAGACGTGTTTGCTTTAGAAAAGGTAAGTCAAATAGTGTGCACATGCCATTAACGGTTGGCCATCTTCGTAGCCTGTTATTGAAAAGTAAAAGCATTTGGTGTTAACACAGAATTTGAAAAGAAACGACAATCATTTATGTAAAAGTCTTGGTGTTACATTGTATGGTTATTACTATACAGATGTATTGGGTGTTAAGCCACAAATCAGAGATCTTCCCCAATACCGTCATTCAGAAAACCCCCACATCGGTCTCATTTCGGGAAATATGCTTATGCTGTTCAATGGATTAGTTCATTTACATATCACATCGGTCTCAAACTGGAAATATGCTTATGCTGTTCAATGGATTAGTTCATTTACATATCAAATCGGTCTCAAACTGGAAATATGCTTATGCTGTTCAATGGATTAGTTCATTTACATATCACATCGGTCTCAAACTGGAAATATGCTTATGCTGTTCAATGGATTAGTTCATTTACATATCAAATCGGTCTCAAACTGGAAATATGCTTATGCTGTTGAATGGATTAGTTCATTTACATATCAAATCGGTCTCAAACTGGAAATATGCTTATGCTGTTGAATGGATTAGTTCATTTACATATCAAATCGGTCTCAAACTGGAAATATGCTTATGCTGTTCAATGGATTAGTTCATTTACATATCACATCGGTCTCAAACTGGAAATAACTGTTGAATGATTAGTTCATTTAAATATGTCTCAAACTGGAAATATGCTTATGCTGTTGAATGGATTAGTTCATTTACATATCAAATCGGTCTCAAACTGGAAATATGCTTATGCTGTTGAATGGATTAGTTCATTTACATATCACATCGGTCTCAAACTGGAAATATGCTTATGCTGTTGAATGGAGTATTCATTTACATATCGACAGTGCCAGGGGGTGTCCCTGCGCATTGCTGTTGAGAGCTCACTAATGCAATAATAAAATGAGCAGAAAGTCCAAATGTATTCTACATTTTTTTGTCTTTTCCCCAGCTACCGTTTAAACAATCTCAGAAAACCTGTTTAATTCAACTAAGCTAGCTCAAATAAAATATTTTACATACAATATTTTATACAATATTTTATTGTATTAGCCTTCAATTCACATTACAGTCAATAATACAAGAACATCGACGTTACATAGTTTGCAAGTCATTAAAACAAGTTGCTCCTTAAGGAGTTAGTGTCAGTGGCCACTAGTCATTCAGGGTAGGTGGGGCAGTTGAGTCACATGTTTTGTTAAAAAACGAAGAATACAGGGAGAGCTGGAACGTTCCTGCCCCGTCGCCATAGTTACATTACGTTCCCATCCAAGAAGGCTCAACATCATTGGCCACAGATAAAATTATGTCAAATCTACTGTAGCTTTGATTTGACTGATCATGTCAACATACTTTCAGAATCACATATACATATATATTTTTATTTTTATTTAACTAGGCAAGTCAGTTAAGAACAAAATTCTTATTTACAATGACTGCTGGGGAACAGTGGGTTAACTGCCCAGTTCAGGGGCAGAACACTTGAATTTTTTTACATTGTCAGCTTGGGGATTCGATCCAACAAACTTTCTGATACTCAAATATATTTATAAAGTCCTTTTTACATCATCTGATGTCACAAAGTGCTGTACTGAAACTCAGCCTAAAACCCCAAACAGCAAGCAATGCAGATGTAGAAGCACGGTGGCTAGGAAAAACTCCTTAGAAAGGCAGGAACCTAGAGGAACCAGGCTCTGAGGGGTGGTCAGTCCTCTTCTGGTTGTGCCGGGTGGAGATTATTAAAGTACATGGCCAAGATGTTCAAATGTTCATAGATGACCAGCAGGGTCAAATAATAATAGTTGTAGAGGGTGCAACAGGTCAGCACCTCAGGAGTAAATGTCAGTTGGCTTTTCATAGCTGATCATTCAGAGTTAGAGACGACAGGTGCGGTAGAGAGAGAGTGGAAAACAGTAGGCCCGGGACAAGGTAGCACATCCGGTGAACAGGTCAGGGTTCCATATCCGCAGGCAGAACAGTTGAAACTGGAGCAGCAGCCCGACCAGGTGGACAGCAAGGAGTCATCAGGCCAGGTAGTCCTGAGGCATGGTCCTAGGGCTCAGGTCCTCTGAGAGAAGATAAATAATTAGAGAGAGCATACTTAAATTCACACAGGACACTGGATAAGATAGGAGAAATACTCCAAATATAACAGACTGACCATAGCCCCACGACACAAACCATTGCAGCATGATTACTGCAGGCTGAGACAGGAGGGATTAGGAGACACTGTGGCCCCGTCCGACTATACCCCCAGACAAGGCCATCTGCCTTTTCTCAGGGTAGTAAGTTGGTGGTTGAAGACATTCCTCCAGTGGTGTGGGGCCAACAATGCAGGATATAAACCCACCCACTTTGCCAAAGCACAGCCCCCACACCACTAGAGGAATGTCTTCAACCACCAACTTACTACCCTGAGATAAGGCCGAGTATAGCCCACAAAGATTTCCCCCACGGCATGAACCTGAGGGGGTGCCAACCCAGACAGGAAGAACTCAACCCACTCAAGTGACACACCCCTCCTAGGGATGGCATGGTAGAGCACCAGTAAGCCACTGACTCAGCACCCCGTAATAGGGTCAGAGGCAGAGAATCCCAGTGGAGAGAGGGGAACCAGACAGACAGAGACAGCAAGGGCGCTTCGTCGCTCCAGTGCCTTTCCGTTCACCTTCACACTCCTGGGCCAGACTACACTCAATCATATGACCTACTGAAGAGATGAGTCTTCAATAAAGACTTAAAGTTGAGACCGAGTCTGCGCCTCTCAAATGGATAGTGAGACCATTCCATAAAAATGGAGCTCTATATGAGAAAGCCCTGCCTCCAGCTGTTTGCTTAGAAATTCTAGGGACAATAAGGAGGCCTGCATCTTGTGACCATAGTGTACGTGTAAGTATGTACGGCAAGACCAAATTGGAAAGATAAGCCCAAGCCCATGTAATGCTTTGTATGTTAGCCGTAAAACCTTGAAATCAGCCCTAGCCTTAACAGGTAGCCAGTGTAGAGAGAATAGCACTGGAGTAATATGATCGCATTAATTGGTTCTAGTCAAGATTCTAGAAGCCGTGTTAAGCACTAACTGAAGTTATTTAGTGCTTTTTTCAGGTAGCTGGAAAGTAGAGCATTGCAGTAGTCTAATTGTCACGACTTCCACCGATGTTGGTCCCTCTCCTTGTTCCGGCGGCGTTCTGCGGTCGAAGTCGCTGACCTTCTAGCCATCGCTGATCCTCTTTTCATTTTCCTTTGGTTTTGTCTTGTCTTGTACCACACCTGGTTCCAATCCCATTCATTACATGTTGGGTATTTAACCCTCTGTTCCCCCTCATTGTCCTTGTCGGTGATTGTTTGTTTGTAAGCGTTGTGTAAGATATGTTCTGGTGTGCGACGGGTTTTGTACCCACGTGTATTATTTTGGTGTTCAGAGTTTTTGAGCACTTATTAAACTGCTCCGTTTTATACCAAGTTCGATCTCCTGGCCCTGACTTCCCTGCCACCAGCACGCACCCTTACACTAATCTAGAAGTGACAAAAGCATGGTTAAAACAGTAATCAGGGTCCAGAGAAACAGTAATCAGGGCCCAGAGAAACAGTAATCAGGGCCCAGAGAAACAGTAATCAGGGCCCAGAGAAACAGTAATCAGGGTCCAGAGAAACAGTAATCAGGGCCCAGAGAAACAGTAATCAGGGTCCAGAGAAACAGTAATCAGGGTCCAGAGAAACAGTAATCAGGGTCCAGAGTAACCCTGAGGTCCTACAGCTTTATTTGAGACGACTGTACAACCATCAAGAATAATTGTCAAATCCAACAGAAGATCTTTGTTTCCTGGGACATAGAACGAGCATCTCTGTTTTGTCCGAGTTTAAAAGTAAAACATTTGCCTCCATCCACTTCCTAATGTCTGAAACACAGGTTTCCAGGGAGGGCAAGTTTGTCATCGAAATGTACATCTGTATCGTCCGCATAGCTGTGAAAGTCAACATTATGTTTCCGAATGACATCACCAAGAGGCAAAACATATAGTGAAAACAATAGTGGTCCTAAAACGGAACCTTAAGGAACACTGAAATGTACAGTTGATTTGTCAGAGGACAAACCATCCACAGAGACAAACTGATATCTTTCTGATAGATAATATCTAAACCAGTGGCTAACTAAACTCAGCAAAAAAATGAAACGTCCTCTCACTCGTCAACTGCATTTATTTTCAGCAAACTTAACATGTGTAAATATTTACATGAAAATGACAAGATTCAAGAACTGAGACAAACTGAACAAGTTCCACAGACATGTGACTAACATAAATGGAATAATGTGTTCCTGAACAAAGGGGAGGGGGGGGGTTCAAAATCAAAAGTAGCAGTCAGTATCTGGTGTGGCCACCAGCTGCATTAAGTACTGCAGTGCATCTCCTCGAGATCCGGGCTCGTCACTGGTCATGGCAGAACACGGACATTCTTGTCTTGCAGGAAACCACACACAGAATGAGCAGTATGGCTGGTGGTATTGTCATGCTGGAGGGTCATGTCAGGATGAGGCTACAGGAAGGGTACCACATGAGGGAGGAGGATGTCTTCCCTGTAACACACAGCGCGTTGAGATTGCCTGCAATGACAACAAGCTCAGTCCGATGATGCTGTAACACACCACCCCAGACCATGATGGACCCTCCACCCTGATCCCGCTCCAGAGTACAGGCCTCGGTGTAAAGCTCATTCCTTCGACGATAAACGTGAATCCTACCATCACGCCTGGTGAGACAAAACCGCGACTCATCAATGAAGAGCACTTTTTGCCAGTCCTGTCTAGTCCAGCAACGGTGGGTTTGTGCCCATAAGCAACAGTGGGTTTGTGCCCATAAGCAACAGTGGGTTTGTGCCCATAAGCGACGTTGTGGCAGGTGATGTCTGACAAGCCCTCAGTCCAGCGTCTCTCAGCCTATTGCGAACAGTCTGAGCACTGATGGAGGGATTGTGCGTTCCTGTTGTAACTCGGGCAGTTGTTGTTGTCATCCTGTACCTGTCCCGCAGGTGTGATGTTCAGATGTACCAATCCTGTGCAGGTGATGTTACACGTGGTCTGCCACTGCGAGGACAATTAGCTGTCCGTCCTGTCTCCCTGTAGCGCTGTCTTAGGCATCTCACAGTATGGACATTGCAATTTATTGCCCTGGCCACATCTGCAGTCCTCATGCCTCCTTGCAGCATGCCTAAGGCACGTTCACGCAGATGAGCAGAGACCCTGGGCATCTTTCTTTTGGTGTTTTTCAGAGTCAGTAGAAAGGCCTCTTTAGTGTCCTAAGTTTTCATAACTGTGACCTTAATTGCCTACCGTCTGTAAGCTGTTAGCGTCTTAATGACCGTTCAGCAGGTGCATGTTTATTAATTGTTTACGGATCATTGAACAGACATGGGAAACAGTGTTTAAACCCTTCACAATGAAGATCTGTGAAGTTATTTGGATTTTTACCAATTATCTTTGAAAGACGGGGTCCTGAAAAAGGGACGTTTTTTTTTTTTGTTGCAAAGCAATCCTTAACAATATGTTTGCTTCCCCTGCCTGCTAGTCAGTGGAGGGTGTGTGGGGTCCCAGTCTGGGTTTAAGGGTCTCTTTTCTAGAAAGGATTTATCAGGGAAAAAATCAATACATTTTCCAAGCTTAGAAAGGATGCCACAGTCAGGCCAATTGGGAACTCAGAAAAAAATCATTCAGGCCAATTGGGAACTCAGAACTCAAAAAAATCAATACATTCTGCCACAGTCAGGCCAATTGGGAACTCAGGGAAAAAAAATCAATACATTCTGCCACAGTCAGGCCAATTGGGAACTCAGAAAAAATCAATACATTCTGCCACAGTCAGGCCAATTGGGAACTCAGAAAAAAACAGTCACAATTGGGAACTCAGAAAAAAATCAATACATTCTGCCACAGTCAGGCCAATTGGGGGCCAATTGGGAACTCAGAAAAAAATCAATACATTCTGCCACAGTCAGGCCAATTGGGAACTCAGAAAAAAATCAATACATTCTGCCACAGTCAGGCCAATTGGGAACTCAGAAAAAAATCAATACATTCTGCCACAGTCAGGCCAATTGGGAACTCAGAAAAAAATCAATACATTCTCTGCCAATTGGGAACTCAGAAAAAAATCAATACATTCTGCCACAGGCCAATTGGGAACTCAGAAAAAAATCAATACATTCTGTCACTTGGGAACTGAAAAAATCAATACATTCAGTCAGGCCAATTGGGAACTCAGAAAAAAATCAATACATTCTGCCACAGTCAGGCCAATTGGGAACTCAGAAAAAAATCAATACATTCTGCCACAGTCAGGCCAATTGGGAACTCAGAAAAAAAACAAGTGCTGACTGGGAAAATAGGTTTTAAACGTCTAGAGTGTAAAAAGTCTAGAGCGCTGACCTGAAGATCCCTGACTTAATGATTCAACCTTGTTCTCAAAATCGATATTACTGCTAACTTCCGCTGCGATCACTGACATTTTATGAGCGGAGGTAGGCTATTTAAAGGCCCGAGGATGCCGACTATATATTGCCCGGTCTTGATTATTGGTTGTCCATTGGCGTGAAAACACGCCCCTTTTCACTTTTTAAATGGCATGACTGTAGTCTAATTAGGAGTTTTTGCTGTTTGATCAGTTCATTGGTAAATTTCAGGTTAATATTACTCAGAGAGAATATATGAAGGTTTGCGAAGCAATTCCACGATTGGCAGTTAATAAAGTCATTTTTGGTGATTATAATTCAATATATTGCTATGGAAGTGATCAACCCCCATGCTATGGTCAAAAGCGACTATCTTTTACCTTAATGATTTGTTGCCCAAAAGATTCCATTTTGACAAAATGCCTTGTGTTTTATGTTCCTCTGCATTAGAATCTATAGAGCTTTTTTTTTCGTGCCGCCATCCTAGTGAACTAGGGATTGAAATTCATGAATGGTCGTGTATAAAATCTCCAGAATGTTAAATGGCATTATGCTTATCCTTGTAATTCCGATCATAACTATTTTATTAACATTATTATAATCTTGGCCTGATATTATATTCACAAATGTACATGGGGTGGAAAAATTCCTTATTTCGTATTTATTTTCATTGAACAGTTACAATTTTATAAATCCCTCAGACTTGTGAAACGTAAAAAGTAGGAACAATTATTAGAAGTCATGTCTCTGAATGTCTGTCAACCTCATTGCCTTGTCGCATATAAATGATGTCATGGTGTTCTATTTTTTTAAAATTGTTTCATTGTATTCACAGGAATGTCCCAGTATTGATGTGTAATATTTTTATTGTTTCAATAAATAAAAATATATATTAAAAAAAACTAGTCTAATTGGGTGGCCATTTGGAATGGCACCAAATGAGGTTCACTTTTTCTGTTTAATGACAGACTTCTGCACTGTAGGAGTGATTGTAGCCTACGTATTTCTGCTGTTTGGTGCAGGATTCAATCTGTATCTTCTGTGTTGGTATCTTCGAAATCGCGGAAGATCCGCGTTAGAGCTGGATTGAAATGTAACAGGAATGAGCGGAGACGGCATTAACTGTAAACGCTGTTATATCGGCTCAATCGGAAACCAACCGATGACCAACCGATGAGCAGCAGGTGCTTCTAATCAGGGTTGCCACTCACCTGCCAATCAAAAAGGATGTGGCTTCTCTGGTCTACCTGTATACAAGTTAAAATGTTCAATATAAATCAAATGTTCTTCATATACTTATGGGTTTAGCCTCAAATAAAGATAGAAGACCCATCAACCATGTTTCATTAAAACCAACCTAAGACCACGTTAGACATTTGGGGTGGCAGGGTAGCCTAGTGGTTAGAGCATTGGACTAGTAACCAGAAGGTTGCAAGTTCAAACCCCTGAGCTGAGAAGGTACAATTCTGTCGTTCTGTCGTTCTACCTCTGAACAGGCAGTTAACCTACTGTTCCTAGGCTGTCATTGAAAATAAGAATTTGTTCTTAACTGACTTGCCTAGTTAAATAAAAGACCAACCTTGAGCTGTTTATTTGTGACTTTATGGTGATATACTGACCCCCAGTGGCAAGTATTATAGCATCCACAACCTGAATACAACAGGTGTAGTAGACCTTAGGGTGAAATGCTGAATACAACAGGTGTAGTAGACCTTAGGGTGAAATGCTGAATACAGGGGGTACCGGTACAGAGTCAATGTGGAGGCTATATACAGGGGGTACCGGTACAGAGTCAATGTGGAGGCTATATACAGGGGGTACCGGTACAGAGTCAATGTGGAGGCTTTATACAGGGGGTACCGGTACAGAGTCAATGTGGAGGCTATATACAGGGGTACCGGTACAGAGTCAATGTGGAGGCTATATGCAGGGGCTACCGGTACAGAGTCAATGTGGAGGCTATATACAGGGGCTACCGGTACAGAGTCAATGTGGAGGCTGTATACAGGGGCTACCGGTACAGAGTCAATGTGGAGGTTATATACAGGGGGTACCGGTACAGAGTCAATGTGGAGGCTATATACGGCGGCTACCGGTACAGAGTCAATGTGGAGGCTATATACAGGGGCTACCGGTACAGAGTCAATGTGGAGGCTATATACAGGGGCTACCGGTACAGAGTCAATGTGGAGGCTATATACAGGGGCTACCGGTACAGAGTCAATGTGCGGGTTGTCGAGGTAATATGTGCATGCAGGTAGAGTTATTAAAGTGACTAAGTATACATAATAACAGAGAGTAGCAGCAGCGTAGAAGGGGGAGGAGCAATGCAAATAGTCTGGGTAGCCATTTGATTAGCCGTTCAGGAGTCTTGTGGCTTGGGGGTAGATGCTGTTTAGAAGCCTCTTGGACCTAGACTTGGCGATCCAGTACGCTTGCCGTGCGGTAGCAGAGAGAACAGTCTATGACTAGGGTGGCTGGAGTCTTTGACCATTTTTAGGGCCTACCTCTGACACCACCTGGTATAGAGGTCTATGATGGCAGGAAGCTTTGCCCCAGTGATGTACTGGGCCGTACGCACTACCCTCTGTAGTGCCTTGCGGTCGGAGCCCGAGTAGTTGCCATACCAGGCAGTGATGCAACCAGTCAGGATGCTCCAGATTGTGCAGCTGTAAAACCTTTTTGAAGATCTGAGGACCCATGCCAAATCTTTTCCGTCTCCTGAGGGGGAAAAGCTTTTGTCGTTCCCTCTTCACAACTGTCTTGGTGTGTTTGGACCATGTTAGTTTGTTGGTGATGTGGAACTTGAAGCTCTCAACCTGCTCCACTACAATCCTGTCGATGAGAATGGGGGCGTGCTCGGTCCTCCTTTTCCTGTAGTCCACAACCATCTCCTTTGTCTTGATCAGTTATCAGTTATTGTATTATATCAGTTATTGTATTATATCAGTTATCAGTTATTGTATCATTTCAGTTATCAGTTGCTGCATTCTAGCCCATTGAATAATTCCCTGTAGTGTAGCCATGTGTATCACATTGTTCTGATGGGACTCCTGTACAGGTGCACTGGTGGTGCAGATAATGACGCAAAGATAATGGAGCTCATTGGGGACTGTGATTGGTCAGAGGAAGGCCAGGGCGTGGCTTACCTACCTGCTGCTTCCTGGAGTCTCCAAGGGCTCACCTGGTGTCACTTTCCCCAGGACAGAGATCGCTGACTGGAGTGAAGCTGACTGCACATTAGACCACAGCGATGCCAGAGAGACAAGACACGCCTCTGGTAAGTAACTATGTTAGCGACTGTAAGTGGATCACATTTTATGGTTGACCAATCTCTCCAACGTGTCTGTTGATTTGTCATCATTTTTTAATGTATTTTTTCCATTTGAGTGTGCAGGCACTATTCTATATGTATGTCTGTGATAAAGTGTTCAGCTTTTAAGAATCACTTCCTCTGACATTTATTTGGTTCTTGGAAATATTATTTCACAACCTGTTACAGAGATGGAAAATGATAAATGTTTACAGTTTGGATGCACAACAGCATTCTTCTTTGAGATTTGTAGACATGTAATCATATGATTCATGGTGTAATGTGGCTCTCGTCCAGTGGAATGTCACTACGGATATTATTTGTAGTATATAATCATAGAATATAATCAAGTGCTATATTTCCTTTTTGAAAAGGTCTTGAAATGCCACTTGGAATATTGTTCCTGTCAGTGGACCCACTCTGATGGTAAACACATCTTACCGTGTGGCTTTCATTCCTGTTGGGGGGTTAAACAGTGATACTCAAATAGCTGTGGGACAAATTCAGGTTTAATTCAACATTGCCTGTGGGCCTTAACATAAAGGACTAGTTTTAAAAGGAAAGTCAACAGCACTCTACCTTACCTTCCAAATATGTCAAATCAAATCAAATCAAATTCAAAATCAAATTTTTATTTGTCACATACACATGGTTAGCAGATGTTAATGTGAGTGTAGCGAAATTCTTGTGCTTCTAGTTCCGACAATGCAGTAATAACCAACAAGTAATCTAACTAACAATTCCAAAACTACTGTCTTATACACAGTGTAAGGGGATAAAGAATATGTACATAAGGATATATGAATGAGTGATGGTACAGAGCAGCATAGGCAAGATACAGTAGATGGTATCGAGTTTAGTATATACATATGAGATGAGTATGTAAACAAAGTGGCATAGTTAAAGTGGCTAGTGATACATGTATTACATAAGGATACAGTCGATGATATAGAGTACAGTATATACGTATGCATATGAGATGAATAATGTAGGGTAAGTAGCATATAAGGTAGCATTGTTTAAAGTGGCTAGTGATATATTTACATCATTTCCCATCAATTCCCATTATTAAAGTGGCTGGACTTGAGTCAGTGTCAGTGTGTTGGCAGCAGCCACTCAATGTTAGTGGTGGCTGTTTAACAGTCTGATGGCCTTGAGATAGAAGCTGTTTTTCAGTCTCTCGGTCCCAGCTTTGATGCACCTGTACTGACCTCGCCTTCTGGATGATAGCGGGGTGAACAGGCAGTGGCTCGGGTGGTTGATGTCCTTGATGATCTTTATGGCCTTCCTGTAACATCGGGTGGTGTAGGTGTCCTGGAGGGCAGGTAGTTTGCCCCCGGTGATGCGTTGTGCAGACCTCACTACCCTCTGGAGAGCCTTACGGTTGAGGGCGGAGCAGTTGCCGTACCAGGCGGTGATACAGCCCGCCAGGATGCTCTCGATTATGCACCTGTAAAAGTTTGTGAGTGCTTTTGGTGACAAGCCGAATTTCTTCAGCCTCCTGAGGTTGAAGAGGCGCTGCTGCGCCTTCTTCACGATGCTGTCTGTGTGAGTGGACCAATTCAGTTTGTCTGTGATGTGTATGCCGAGGAACTTAAAACTTGCTACCCTCTCCACTACTGTTCCATCGATGTGGATAGGGGGGTGTTCCCTCTGCTGTTTCCTGAAGTCCACAATCATCTCCTTAGTTTTGTTGACGTTGAGTGTGAGGTTATTTTCCTGACACCACACTCCGAGGGCCCTCACCTCCTCCCTGTAGGCCGTCTCGTCGTTGTTGGTAATCAAGCCTACCACTGTTGTGTCGTCCGCAAACTTGATGATTGAGTTGGAGGCGTGCGTGGCCACGCAGTCGTGGGTGAACAGGGAGTACAGGAGAGGGCTCAGAACGCACCCTTGTGGGGCCCCAGTGTTGAGGATCAGCGGGGAGGAGATGTTGTTGCCTACCCTCACCACCTGGGGGCGGCCCGTCAGGAAGTCCAGTACCCAGTTGCACAGGGCGGGGTCGAGACCCAGGGTCTCGAGCTTGATGACGAGCTTGGAGGGTACTATGGTGTTGAATGCCGAGCTGTAGTCAATGAACAGCATTCTCACATAGGTATTCCTCTTGTCCAGATGGTTTAGGGCAGTGTGCAGTGTGGTTGAGATTGCATCGTCTGTGGACCTATTTGGGCGGTAAGCAAATTGGAGTGGGTCTAGGGTGTCAGGTAGGGTGGAGGTGATATGGTTCTTGACTAGTCTCTCAAAGCACTTCATGATGACGGAAGTGAGTGCTACGGGGCGGTAGTCGTTTAGCTCAGTTACCTTAGCTTTCTTGGGAACAGGAACAATGGTGGCCCTCTTGAAGCATGTGGGAACAGCAGACTGGTATAGGGATTGATTGAATATGTCCGTAAACACACCGGCCAGCTGGTCTGCGCATGCTCTGAGGGCGCGGCTGGGGATGCCGTCTGGGCCTGCAGCCTTGCGAGGGTTAACACGTTTAAATGTCTTACTCACCTCGGCTGCAGTGAAGGAGAGACCGCATGTTTTCGGTGCAGGCCGTGTCAGTGGCACTGTATTGTCCTCAAAGCGGGCAAAAAAGTTATTTAGTCTGCCTGGGAGCAAGACATCCTGGTCCGTGACTGGGCTGGACTGTTTCATTATTAAAGTGGTAGAACACTTGAGCTCATAGAAAAATCAGCATTCATTTGTAAACAAGTTATGACGTAGTGTGTAACATACTTCCTGAGACTGTAGAGTTGGTTGAAGTTACCTCGTCCAACTATTGGCCCGTGACCTCATTATTTGAGTGGTAACAGCCCACTAATCTAGTGGAGCAGAAATCACAATACAGGACACAGGAAGCAGGCACACTGACTCAAGCCTGCATGCCTCTATACTGAGGAGCATACCATACACGTATACAAACAGGCACCCACGTATTCCTTCTCCATTCCCCCCCTCCACCTCACACACACCCTCTTCACTTGTTGTCACTTGAACTCTTCCTGGCCTTGCATGCAAATGTTATGTTTGCATGGACAATGGTCCTTTCCCCTCACACAACCCCTCCTGCCCCACATTCAAATAAGACCCGTCGAGACCAGACTCACTTTTACATAAAAAAGTGATTGTGACAAACTGCACGCCATCAGTACGTCTTAATCTTCTACTGCACATCGGTGCCCTCAGACAACACAACACCGTTTGGTAGCTTAGTTTGTGTTGCCTAGGGCAACGGTGTGCCATACCTCTACTTTGTTGTGTTGCCTAGGGCAACGTTGTGCCATACCTCTACTTTGTTGTGTTGTCTAGGGCAACGTTGTGCCATACCTCTACTTTGTTGTGTTGTCTAGGGCAACGTTGTGCCATACCTCTACTTTGTTGTGTTGCCTAGGGCAACGTTGTGCCATACCTCTACTTTGTTGTGTTGCCTAGGGCAACGTTGTGCCATACCTCTACTTTGTTGTGTTGCCTAGGGCAACGTTGTGCCATACCTCTACTTTGTTGTGTTGTCTAGGGCAACGTTGTGCCATACCTCTACTTTGTTGTGTTGCCTAGGGCAACGTTGTGCCATACCTCTACTTTGTTGTGTTGCCTAGGGCAACGTTGTGCCATACCTCTACTTTGTTGTGTTGCCTAGGGCAACGTTGTGCCATACCTCTACTTTGTTGTGTTGCCTAGGGCAACATTGTGCCATACCTCTACTTTGTTGTGTTGCCTAGGGCAACGTTGTGCCATACCTCTACTTTGTTGTGTTGTCTAGGGCAACGTTGTGCCATACCTCTACTTTGTTGTGTTGCCTAGGGCAACGTTGTGCCATACCTCTACTTTGTTGTGTTGCCTAGGGCAACGTTGTGCCATACCTCTACTTTGTTGTGTTGCCTAGGGCAACGTTGTGCCATACCTCTACTTTGTTGTGTTGCCTAGGGCAACGTTGTGCCATACCTCTACTTTGTTGTGTTGTCTAGGGCAACGTTGTCAGTTTGGCTACTTTTCAGGGCAATATCATGCTCAATGAAAGATTTGATGTAAAATGATGGGCTTGGTCAATATCATACATAACCTCTGAAAGTGAGGACAGTGACCGAGAGGAAGACTGGACCCCAGAATCAGGTTTGAGAAGCAGTGAAATACAAGTTTGAAATATTTTTGAGGTGAAAAACCTAAATGTTTATAGTAGAGGATTAAATGAGTTGGGGGGTTGGATCTTTGCCCATAACCTGTCCAAATGATTGGCCCATGATCCAGATACATTTTACTGAGTGGTCAGTGAGGCCAAATACGGTAACAAGCTGAAGCTGCTTGTTTTTGCTGTGCAGGCATGAGCCTTGAATCTCTTCCCATTTCTGATGATCATCTTTTACCAGGCATCCCAGGCAAATGAGCACCGTCAAGTAATGTTGACTCAGATGCAAATTCTTAATCGCTGCCAGTAGGAGACAAATCTTTTATGGTTCTTTTCCAGCAGTCTAGTCTCATCTGACAGCCAACCCTCAGCTCTGTCTAGGGAAGAATATAGGTTAAATGTAGCAGTCTAATCTCATTTTACAGCCAACCCTCAGCCCTGAGCTGAGTGGCATCCATCGATTGAGAAGAAAAATAAAAGCCAACTAACTCCTTTCAGTTACATGGAGCAACTTTTCTGGTATCCAACATCGCATCCAATGAGGTTGTTACGTGCCTCCTAAGAGAAGGGAGGTGCAGGAGTCATGAGCAGGAGAGCAAGGAAGTCCCAGTAGCACAATCGTTTATTGGAAGTCCCAACTCAACGACAACAGGTGGAGGAACAATCCCAAACGAAGTCGCCACACAGGGAATAAATGCAACACACGGAGGAGAAACTGCTACTCCTGATTACAGTCCAAAACGGTACAACGACCCTGAGAAAGAAAACCCCGTGGCGCAAACACGCACCTCTAACAGAGCAAACACGCACCCCTAACAGAGCAAACACACACCCCTAACAGAGCAAACACACACCCCTAACAGAGCAAACACACACCTCTAACAGAGCAAACACTCACCTCTAACAGAGCAAACACACACCTCTAACAGAGCAAAAACACTCACCTCTAACAGAGCAAACACAGAGCACCTCTAACAGAGCAAACACGCACCTCTAACAGAGCAAAACACAGAGCACCTCTAACAGAGCAAACACTCACCTCTAACAGAGCAAACACACACCTCTAACAGAGCAAACACACACCTCTAACAGAGCAAACACGCACCTCTAACAGAGCAAACACGCACCTCTAACAGAGCAAACACACACCTCTAACAGAGCAAACACAGAGCACCTCTAACAGAGCAAACACTCACCTCTAACAGAGCAAACACGCACCTCTAACAGAGCAAACACTCACCTCTAACAGAGCAAACACACCACCTCTAACAGAGCAAACACGCACCTCTAACAGAGCAAACACTCACCCCTAACAGAGCAAACACGCACCTCTAACAGAGCAAACACTCACCTCTAACAGAGCAAACACGCACCTCTAACAGAGCAAACACACACCTCTAACAGAGCAAACACGCACCTCTAACAGAGCAAACACGCACCTCTAACAGAGCAAACACTCACCTCTAACAGAGCAAACACGCACCTCTAACAGAGCAAACACGCACCTCTAACAGAGCAAACACACACCTCTAACAGAGCAAACACGCACCCCTAACAGAGCAACAACAGCGAATAATCCCTCACAAAGACTAGCAGGCAGCGGAGGTTAATAAACCCACTGAATTAAACTAATAGGACACAGGTGTAAAGAAAAACCAGACAGACACAAACGAAAAGGAACAATGGATCGGTGGCAGCTAGTAGGCCGGCGACGACGACCGCTGAGCTCCGCCCGAACAGGAGGAGGAGCCACTTTCTAGTAGGCCGGCGACGACGACCGCTGAGCTCCGCCCGAACAGGGGGAGGAGCCACCTTCTAGTAGGCCGGCGACGACGACCGCCGAGCTCCGCCCGAACAGGGGGAGGAGCCACCTTCTAGTAGGCCGGCCACGACGACCGCCGAGCTCCGCCCGAACAGGGGGAGGAGCCACCTTCTAGTAGGCCGGCGACGACGACCGCTCCGCCCGAACGAGCTCCACCCGAACAGGGGAGGAGCCACCTTCTAGTAGGCCGGCGACGACGACCGCCGAGCTCCGCCCGAACAGGGGGAGGAGCCACCTTCTAGTAGGCCGGCGACGACGACCGCCGAGCTCCGCCCGAACAGGGGGAGGAGCCACCTTCTAGTAGGCCGGCGACGACGACCGCCGAGCTCCGCCCGAACAGGGGGAGGAGCCACCTTCTAGTAGGCCGGCGACGACGACCGCCGAGCTCCGCCCGAACAGGGGGAGGAGCCACCTCGACGACGACCGCTGAGCTCCGCCCGAACAGGGGGAGGAGCCACAGAGGTTAACCTCTCCTCCTCTCCCTGTCCATCTAACTCCCTCTGATAACATCCTGTCTCATTTCATTCCTATCCTTATAAGAGCTGTCCTATTTTTTATTATTTTTATTTATTTTACCTTTATTTAACCAGGTAGGCAAGTTGAGAACAAGTTCTCATTTACAATTGCGACCAGGCCAAGATAAAGCAAAGCAGTTCGACAGATACAACGACACATAGTTACACATGGAGTAAAACAAACATACAGTCAATAATACAGTATAAACAAGTCTATATACAATGTGAGCAAATGAGGTGAGAAGGGAGGTAAAGGCAAAAAAGGCCATGGGTCAAAGTAAATACAATATAGCAAGTAAAACACTGGAATGGTAGTTTTGCAATGGAAGAATGTGCAAAGTAGAAATAAAAATAATGGGGTGCAAAGGAGCAAAATAAATAAATTAATTAAAATTAAATACAGTTGGGAAAGAGGTAGTTGTTTGGGCTAAATTATAGGTGGGCTATGTACAGGTGCAGTAATCTGTGAGCTGCTCTGACAGTTGGTGCTTAAAGCTAGTGAGGGAGATAAGTGTTTCCAGTTTCAGAGATTGTTGTAGTTCGTTCCAGTCATTGGCAGCTGTATTAAGGTGCAGCAGTTACATTTGCCTTTGATTATAGTTGGTACAAATGTAAAAGAAATATATTTGGATTCGTTTAACACTTTTTTGGTTACTACATGATTCCATATGTGTTATTTCATAGTTTTGATGTCTTCACTATTATTACACAATGTAGAAAATAGTAAAAAATAAAGAAAACCCCTTGAATGAGTAGATGTGTCCAAACGTTTGACTGGTACTGTAGGTCTAAGCTCTTGGAGATGCCTCACACCTGTCATCAGCAGCAGAGTGACTGGTGAATGATTCTGGGTTAGATTTACCTGGATGTTGGGTAAAAGTCATGTTGTGCACTATGGGTGCTGTGTCTATAGGGGGCGCTACCGCTGCAGAGACGATGCCCACGATGTGGGGATGTACTGGAGTGGTCACGGGAGCAAAGGTAGGAGTGGTTTGTGTTTGTTTGTTTGTCATAGTGGATTGTGAATGACCGGACTGTAAATACTACTGTATGTGATGTACATTGTTTCTATGTGTATAATGTGTATTCTGTATGTATTAATGTGTCTGTGCCGTGGCAGTGCTCTGTTGGCCTGCCGTTGCTACTCTCAGCTGGACGAGGCCGTGGAGAGTGTGGCTGAAGGCCGAGGCCGGGGTGCTAGCAGAGGGGACAAGGAGAGGGGTCACTGGGCTGCAGGACGAGTGGGGGACATTGACTTCACTGGCACCAGTAGGACAAGGGGAAAGGTAACACTGCTACAACCACAAGGCAACACTATTACAACCACAAAGTTACACTGCTACAACCACAAGGTGCTATAACCAGATGGTAACACTGTTACAACCACAAGGTGCTATAACCAGATGGTAACACTGTTACAACCACAAGGTGCTATAACCAGATGGTAACACTGTTACAACCACAAGGTGCTATAACCAGATGGTAACACTGCTACAACCACAAGGTGCTATAACCAGATGGTAACACTGTTACAACCACAAGGTGCTATAACCAGATGGTAACACTGTTACAAGGTGCCACCAGAGGTGCTATAACCAGATGGTAACACTGTTACAACCACAAGGTGCTATAACCAGATGGTAACACTGTTACAACCACAAGGTGCTATAACCAGATGGTAACACTGCTATAACCAGATGGTAACACTGTTACAACCACAAGGTGCTATAACCAGATGGTAACACTGTTACAACCACAAGGTGCTATAACCAGATGGTAACACTGTTACAACTACAAGGTGCTATAACCAGATGGTAACACTGTTACAACTACAAGGTGCTATAACCAGATGGCAACACTGCTACAACCACAAGGCAACACTGTTACAACCACAAGGTGCTATAACCAGATGGTAACACTGTTACAACTACAAGGTGCTATAACCAGATGGTAACACTGTTACAACTACAAGGTGCTATAACCAGATGGTAACACTGTTACAACCACAAGGTGCTATAACCAGATAGTAACACTGCTACAACTACAAGGTGCTATAACCAGATGGTAACACTGTTACAACCACAAGGTGCTATAACCAGATGGCAACACTGCTACAACCACAAGGTAACACTGTTAAAACCACAAGGTGCTATAACCAGATGGTAACACTGTTACAACCACAAGGTGCTATAACCAGATGGCAACACTGCTACAACCACAAGGTAACACTGTTAAAACCACAAGGTGCTATAACCAGATGGTAACACTGTTACAACCACAAGGTGCTATAACCAGATGGCAACACTGTTACAACCACAAGGTGCTATAACCAGATGGTAACACTGTTACAACCACAAGGTGCTATAACCAGATGGCAACACTGTTACAACCACAAGGTGCTATAACCAGATGGCAACACTGTTACAACCACAAGGTGCTATAACCAGATGGTAACACTGTTACAACCACAAGGTGCTATAACCAGATGGTAACACTGTTACAACCACAAGGTGCTATAACCAGATGGTAACACTGTTACAACCACAAGGTGCTATAACCAGATGGTAACATAACAGATGGTAACACTGCTACAACCACAAGGTGCTATAACCAGATGGTAACACTGTTACAACCACAAGGTGCTATAACCAGATGGCAACACTGTTACAACCACAAGGTAACACTGTTAAAACCACAAGGTGCTATAACCAGATGGTAACACTGTTACAACTACAAGGTGCTATAACCAGATGGCAACACTGCTACAACCACAAGGTAACACTGTTAAAACCACAAGGTGCTATAACCAGATGGTAACACTGTTACAACCACAAGGTGCTATAACCAGATGGCAACACTGTTACAACCACAAGGTGCTATAACCAGATGGCAACAACACTGTTACAAACTGTTACCACAAGGTGCTATAACCAGATGGCAACACTGTTACAACCACAAGGTGCTATAACCAGATGGCAACACTGTTACAACCACAAGGTGCTATAACCAGATGGTAACACTGTTACAACCACAAGGTGCTATAACCAGATGGTAACACTGTTACAACCACAAGGTGCTATAACCAGATGGTAACACTGTTACAACCACAAGGTGCTATAACCAGATGGTAACACTGTTACAACCACAAGGTGCTATAACCTGTTGGCAACAATGTTACAACCACAAGGTGCTATAACCAGATGGTAACACTGCTACAACCACTAGGTGCTATAACCAGATGGCAACACTGTTACAACCACAGTTGGAAATTGTTCCGTACCACCATCCATATTGGTCCTATCTAAGAGACAGATCAGTGATCACAAACTGTGGTCCTGTAGAGATACATTTCAGTATGTGCAGGACTGTGTTACATTTCAGTATGTGCAGGACTGTGTTCCATTTTAGTACTTGCAGGACTGTGTTCCATTTTAGTATGTGCAGGACTGTGTTCCATTTCAGTATGTGCAGGACTGTGTTACATTTCAGTATGTGCAGGACTGTGTTCCATTTTAGTACGTGCAGGACTGTGTTCCATTTCAGTATGTGCAGGACTGTGTTCCATTTCAGTATGTGCAGGACTGTGTTCCATTTCAGTATGTGCAGGACTGTGTTCCATTTCAGTATGTGCCCTGACTGTGTTCCATTTCAGTATGTGCAGGACTGTGTTCCATTTCAGTATGTGCAGGACTGTGTTCCATTTCAGTATGTGCAGGACTGTGTTCCATTTCAGTATGTGCAGGACTGTGTTCCATTTCAGTATGTGCAGGACTGTGTTCCATTTCAGTATGTGCAGGACTGTGTTCCATTTTAGTATGTGCAGGACTGTGTTCCATTTC
>NW_024609778.1:65000-72500 GCF_018296145.1 Oncorhynchus tshawytscha
CACACACACACACACACACACACACACACACACACACACACACACACACACACACACACATACACACACACATTCACTTTTGTTTTTACTGAGATCACCGTGGGCAGCATTAAATCAGCCAATGGGCCACGTTGAGTTCCCTGCTCTAAAGTGAGCATGTTGGACAAAGTGAGATGATGTCTCTACCTCACAGGTGCCTGGATCCTGACCAACGGGCTTCGCTTCGGCATCACCAAGCACCTGGGCCAGGCTGTCCGTGACCACTCTCTGGCCAGCACCTCCTCTAAGGTCAAGGTGGTGGCCATCGGCATCGCTCCCTGGAACATGATCCACAACAGAGATGCTCTGCTTGCTGCTCAGGTCTCCATACACATCCATGCAGAAGATCATATGAGTTCAGAGTAGATGTTGATTACATTTAACATGTGATTAGACGAGACAACGAGGTCCCAGTAAAACGTCTATATGTGTGTCTGTGTGTGAGATGCTGAGTTGTTGTTACGCGCTCCTCTGAAATGTGTTCTCTGACCGACGTGTGTCCTCCTGCAGCCAGACCAGCCTGCCGTGGTGGAGCCCCAGGACCTGTCCCATGGGGCGGTGTACTCCCTGGACTGCAACCACTCCCACTTTGTCCTGGTTGAGGAGGACCCTCAGCGCCCCGGGGCCACCAGCGAAATGAGGGTCAAGCTGCTCAAGCATATCTCCCTGCAGCGCACTGGTTATGGAGGTGAACCTACTTCAACTTAAACATACTTACTCTTTTTAAACCTTTATCTAACTAGGCAAGTCTGTTAAGAACAAATTCTTATTTACAATGACTGTCTACCAGGGAGCAGTGGGTTAACTGCCTTGTTCAGGGGCAGAACGGGGCAGACATTTTTTACCTTGTCAGCTCGGGGATTAGATCCAGCAACCTTTTGGTTCCTGGCCCAACGCTCCAACCACTAGGCTACCTGCTCCCCCCCAACTTATTTGAAGGTTGTTAATGTTTACTGTGCGACATATTCGACACAGCACACTTGTATTTCTTCAGGAAGAATGCTTTTTGACTTTAATGAGTGGTTTTAAGGAATCAACCAGGGCCCTTGTTGATATTCTGCATCGCTACAGGTGCAGGCAGCTTTGAGATCCCAGTGCTGTGTCTCCTGGTGCATGGAGAACCTCGGATCCTACAGGTTTGTCACATTTTTGGAAAATATTAGTTTCCCATTCATTTAACTTTTCAGTATAATGTGTTATTATATTACTTGTCATAAGCATGTATGAACGTGTATACATTTCATATGATGAGGCCTATTATATATTATGGTGCCATAACAACATTTCAATTGATCCAAAGTGTCTATTTAGTCAGACTCATTTGGAGACAGTAATAAAAACATTCCAAATCTTACAGTGAGTTACCAGCACATCATACTGCGTTATACTGTAGCTGTGTTACCATAGTTTCTATATTGCTGTGTGTGCTGTTTGGGTAAGCAGTCTTCCTCTGTCTCTGTGTACAGAGGATGTATAAGGGCATAGGGAACGCCATGCCCTGGCTGATACTGGCGGGGTCGGGGGGTGTGGCCCACATCCTGGTCACGCTGATGAACCGGGGCTGCTGGGACATGGACAGCGTGCAGGAGCTCCTGCTAGACACCTTTCCCAGCGTGCACCACAGCACTGACATCACTAACTGGACCAAGCTGGTAAGGAGCAGAGAGAGAGAGCAGAGAGAGAGAGCAGAGAGAGAGAGCAGAGAGAGAGAGAGAGAGCAGAGAGAGAGAGCAGAGCGAGAGAGCAGAGTGAGAGCAGAGAGAGCAGAGCAGAGAGAGCAGAGAGAGAGAGCAGAGAGTGAGAGCAGAGAGAGAGAGCAGAGAGAGAGCAGAGTGAGAGAGCAGAGTGAGAGAGCAGAGAGAGAGAGCAGAGAGAGAGAGCAGAGAGAGAGCAGAGAGAGAGAGAGAGAGCAGAGAGAGAGCAGAGGGAGAGAGGTAGCTGAGAGAGCAGAGACAGAGAGCAGAGTGAGAGAGCAGAGAGAGAGAGAGCAGAGAGTGAGAGAGCAGAGAGAGAGAGCAGAGAGAGAGAGCAGAGAGAGAGAGCAGAGAGTGAGAGAGCAGAGAGTCAGAGAGCAGAGAGTGAGAGCAGAGAGAGAGCAGAGTGAGAGAGCAGAGTGAGAGAGCAGAGTGAGAGAGCAGAGAGAGAGAGAGAGAGAGAGAGAGAGAGAGAGCAGAGAGAGAGAGCAGAGTGAGAGAGTCAGAGCAGAGAGAGAGAGTAGAGAGAGGTTGAATGACTGACTTCCTCCTGATCTTTAGATCCAGAAGATACTGGACAACGGCCACCTCCTGACAGTTCATGACCCCGAGCAGGAGAGCTCTGAGCTGGACACAGTCATCCTCAAAGCTTTGGTCAAAGGTACTGGATGGAATGCTTCTACTGCGGCTGACAGCACTTACTGTATATCAATCCTAAAAAGGGCTTGACAAGAAGCAGATGAAAGATATCCATCATAAGATCAATACTTTACCAATTATGCTCCATATAAAAAGGTTTGAGGAGTTACTGGAAGCCATCCGTCAACATAGAAAAGAAATACGCTCATTCTGTTTTTGATGGATATCAACTTTCTTTCTGAACGGGTCATAACCTTTGACCCCTACCATCTAACCTTTGACCCCTAACATCTAACCTTTGCCCTGTGTGTGGCATGCAGCCTGTAAGAGCCAGAGTCAGGAAGCTCAGGACTTCCTGGATGAGCTGAAGTTGGCGGTGGCCTGGAACCGGGTGGACATCGCTAAGAGCCACATCTTCAATGGGGACGTCGAGTGGACGGTGAGAATGAAAGACAGCATGAGATGTCCCTCCTTCATTCATTCTCTCTCTCCTATTGGTCCTTAGCGTTGTACTGCTAGTGCTGATTATTGTTTATGTAATATATTTGCTGCCACATCAAGGATCATTAAAAAACGTATCTTACCTTAGTATAATAACGGATTGTAAAAAGCCTATATGCAGCATAAATATTGCTTAGTAAAACAGAATATTGGAATATTGTATTGGTAGTTTACTACAAAGTTAGTAATATATAGCACTATCTACTGACCCTCGCAGGCAGGTGACCTGGAGGAGGTGATGATGGACGCGCTGGTCAATGATAAGCCCGACTTTGTGCGTCTATTTGTGGACAACGGCGTGTGTCTGGGTGAGTTCCTGACCTACGGCCGCCTGCAGGAGCTCTACTGCTCCGTGTCAGAGAAGAGCCTCCTTCATCTCCTCCTCCTGAAGAAGCACCAGGAGAAACAGCTCCTACTGAAGGCTACACGGACCCCTGGACCCCCCCACGACCACCACAAGGCCGAGTCCGGGGACCGGAAGGCCCGCTTCACCCTGCATGAGGTGTCCAAAGTGCTGAAAGATTTCCTGCACGACTCGTGTAAAGGCTTCTATCAGAAGCTGCCCACGGTGGGTACTGGGTAGGCTCTTCCTGAGGTAACGCAGAGTGAGTTTATTACATCATGAATCACAGATAGTTCCTCATGGACCACAGATAGTTCCTCATGGACCACAGATAGTTCCTCATGGACCACAGATAGTTCCTCATGGATCACAGATAGTTCCTCATGGACCACAGATAGTTCCTCATGGACCACAGATAGTTCCTCATGGACCACAGATAGTTCCTCATGGACCACAGATAGTTCCTCATGGATCACAGATAGTTCCTCATGGACCACAGATAGTTCCTCACAGATAGTTCCTCATGAATCAGTTCCTCAGATCACAGTTCCTCATGGATCACAGATAGTTCCTCATGGACCACAGATAGTTCCTCATGGACCACAGATAGTTCCTCATGGACCACAGATAGTTCCTCATGGACCACAGATAGTTCCTCATGGATCACAGATAGTTCCTCATGGATCACAGATAGTTCCTCATGGACCACAGATAGTTCCTCATGGATCACAGATAGTTCCTCATGGACCACAGATAGATCACAGATAGTTCCTCATGGACCACAGATAGTTCCTCATGGACCACAGATAGATGGACCACAGATAGTTCCTCATGGACCACAGATAGTTCCTCATGGACCACAGATAGTTCCTCATGGATCACAGATAGTTCCTCATGGACCACAGATAGTTCCTCATGGACCACAGATAGTTCCTCATGGATCACAGATAGTTCCTCATGGATCACAGATAGTTCCTCATGGATCACAGATAGTTCCTCATGGATCACAGATAGTTCCTCATGATCACATAGTTCCTCATGGATCACAGAGTTCCTCATGGATCACAGATAGTTCCTCATGGATCACACAGATCACAGTTCCTCATCACAGGATAGTTCCTCATGATTCACAGATAGTTCTCATGGATCACAGATAGTTCCTCATGGACCACACAGATAGTTCCTCATGGACCACAGATAGTTCCTCATGGACCACAGATAGTTCCTCATGGATCACAGATAGTTCCTCATGGACCACAGATAGTTCCTCATGTTCCAGATAGTTCCTCATGGACCACAGATAGTTCCTCATGGACCACAGATAGTTCCTCATAGTTCCTCATGGATCACAGATAGTTCCTCATGGATCACAGATAGTTCCTCATGGAGTTCCTCATGGATCACAGATAGTTCCTCATGGATCACAGATAGTTCCTCATGAATCACAGATAGTTCCTCATGAATCACAGCCACATAGTTCCTCATGGATCACAGATAGTTCCTCAGATAGTTCCTCATGGATCACAGATAGTTCCTCATGGACCACAGATAGTTCCTCATGGATCACAGATAGTTCCTCATGGATCACAGATAGTTCCTCATGGATCACAGATAGTTCCTCATGGATCACAGATAGTTCCTCATGGATCACAGATAGTTCCTCATGGATCACAGATAGTTCCTCATGGACCACAGATAGTTCCTCATGGATCACAGATAGTTCCTCATGGACCACAGATAGTTCCTCATGGATCACAGATAGTTCCTCATGGATCACAGATAGTTCCTCATGGATCACAGATAGTTCCTCATGGACCACAGATAGTTCCTCATGGATCACAGCTGAACACAGAATTGTGGCTTGAGAAAAGAAACCCTCACAGATTCCAAGGCTTTTCTGAAGAACAGATTGCAACCATGTCAAGATGTCCAGCAGAGACACATTTTTCTCTGCATTTCTATGTGTCTGTCAGAGTTCACTCTTCTTCATCCTTAAGTGTGTGTGTCTCACTGTGTGTGTGTGTGTGTGTTGTCTCCAGGAGAAGACAGGCAAGAAGGCAGGGCGTCTCTTTAACAACCAGAAGAGCCTTGCTGAGTTGGAGGAGCGCTGTGAGCACCCCTGGAGGGACCTGTTCCTCTGGGCTGTTCTCCAGAACCGGCAGCAGATGGCTAACTACTTCTGGGCCATGGTCAGTCCCCTCCCTCCCAGAGAGTTAGTTCTGATCTCCAGGAGGATTATTCAAATGAAGGTCAAGCCCAGTAGTTAGTGCAGGTTTTATTGCTGGCCAGTGTCAATGCAGGCAGTTTAAAAGATAATGTAGATATCATCAGTATGGTGTTGAGCAGGGTGGTGGTGAGAGGGAGTTTAGTACCAAACATACACACTTACTGCACATTAAGACATTTACAGCCAGACAGACACACACACACGCACACACTGACTCTCTCTCCCTCTCTCTCTCTCTCTCTCTCTCTCTCTCTCTCTCTCTCTCTCTCTCTCTCTCTCTCTCTCTCTCTCTCTCTCTCTCTCTCTCTCTCTCTCTCTCTCTCTCTCTCTCTCTCTCTCTCTCTCTCTCTCTCTCTCTCTCTCTCTCTCTCTCTCTCTCTCTCTCTCTCTCTCTCTCTCTCTCTCTCTCTCTCTCTCTCTCTCTCTCTCTCTCTCTCTCTCTCTCTCTCTCTCTCTCTCTCTCTCTCTCTCTCTCTCTCTCTCTCTCTCTCTCTCTCTCTCTCTCTCTCTCTCTCTCTCTCCTCTCTCTCTCTCTCTCTCTCTCTCTCTCTCTCAGTTTCTCTCTCTCTCTCTCTCTCTCTCTCTCTCTCTCTCTCTCTCTCTCTCTCTCTCTCTCTCTCTCTCTCTCTCTCTCAATTCAAAGGGCTTTATTGTCATGGGAAACATGTTTACATTGCCAAAGCAAATGGAATAGACAATAAACAAAAGGGAAATGAACAAGGGAAACATTAGTGAACATTACACTCACAAAAGGATGCTCAGTCTCTCTCTCTCTCTCAATTTCAATACAAATCAAAGGGCTTTATTGGGATGAGAAACATACAGTTTAAATCTGAAGTTTACATACACTTAGGTTAGAGCCATTAAAACTCGTTTTACAACCACTCCACAAATAGCTTGTTTACAAACCATTGTTTTGGCAAGTCGGTTAGGTTACATCTACTGTTTTATGGCTTTAGAAGCTTCTGATAGGCTAATTGACATAATTTGAGTCAATTGGAGGTGTACCTGTGGATGTATTTCAAGGTACAAAAGTATCTATATCCATAGTAAAATGAGTCCTATATCGACATAACCTGAAAGGCTGCTCAGCAAGGAAGAAGACACTTCTCCAAAACCGCCATAAAAAAGCCAGACTACTGTTTGCAACTGCACATGGGGACAAAGATTGTACTTTTTGGAGAAATGTCCTCTAGTCTGATGAAACAAAAATAGAACTGTTTGGCCAAAATGACCATCGTTATGTTTGGAGGAAAAAGAGCGATTTTCTTAGGTTGTCTGCTTGAAATGTTTAGATTTGATAGGGAAGCTGAGCGGTCAAATATACTGTTTAGGTTTTCTACTGCCAAGTTTACACTTTCACTATTACAGTGAACATTTTTTTTCCAGGATGTTATCTAAAAGGGATTGAATTTGTTGTTGCCTAATTGTTTTTTGGTAGGTTCCCACAATACCTTCCTTCCATCTGTAGCATTTCTTAATATTATTCAGTTCCTTTAGCTCTGATGCCTCATGATTGAGTATTGCTCTGTTCAAGTATTGCTCTCTCTCTGTTTCTCTCCCTCTCTGTCTCTGTCTCTCTCTCTCTCTCTCTCTCTCTCTCTCTCTCCCTCTCTGTCTCTCTCTCTCTCTCTCTCTCTCTCTCTCTCTCTCCCTCTCTCTCTCTCTCTCTCTCTCTCTCTCTCTCTCTCTCTCTCTGTCTCTCTCTCTCTCTGTCTCGCTCTCTCTCTCTCTGACTGTCTCTCTCTCTCTCTTTCTCTCGGTCTCTGTGTGTGTCTCTCTCTCTCTCTCTCTCTCTCTCTCTCTCTGTGGTCCAGGGTCCTGAAGCTGTAGCTGCGGCTCTAGCTGGTTGTAAGATCCTGAAAGAGATGTCTGGCCTGGAGTCAGAGGCAGAGTCAGCACGCAGCATGAAGGAGGCCAAGTATGAGCAGTTTGCCCTAGGTGAGAGACACGAGGAGCGTGTAGGCACATGCACCACACACACACACACACACACACACACACACACACACACACACACACACACACACACACACACACACACACACATACACACA
>NW_024609778.1:402500-470741 GCF_018296145.1 Oncorhynchus tshawytscha
CCATTCACTAAGGAGAGGCTGTCATCCCCTCCCATCCATTCATATTTTATTTAGCAAAAAGCGCCTTCGTATGCCAAAGCCATGAGCCGGAGAGGGTGCCAATTGAGGGGGAGCTGATTGAGGCACGTGCTCAGAAACCTAAAGGAACCAGCCAGGGGGAGAGGATTCTTATGAAACCTAAAGGAACCAGACAGATAGACAGGATTACTCTGAAATCTAAAGGAACCAGACAGATAGACAGGATTCTTAGGAAACATAAAGGAACCAGACAGATAGACAGGATTCTTATGAAACATAAAGGAACCAGCCAGGAGGAGAGGATTCTTATGAAACATAAAGGAACCAGACAGATAGACAGGATTCTTCTAAAACCTAAAGGAACCAGACAGATAGACAGGATTCTTAGGAAACATAAAGGAACCACCCAGGAGGAGAGGATTCTTAGGAAACATAAAGGAACCAGCCAGGAGGAGAGGATTCTTATGAAACATAAAGGAACCAGCCAGGAGGAGAGGATTCTTAGGAAACATAAAGGAACCAGCCAGGAGGAGAGGATTCTTAGGAAACATAAAGGAACCAGCCAGGAGGAGAGGATTCTTAGGAAACATAAAGGAACCAGCCAGGAGGAGAGGATTCTTATGAAACATAAAGGAACCAGCCAGGAGGAGAGGATTCTTATGAAACATAAAGGAACCACCCAGGAGGAGAGGATTCTTATGAAACATAAAGGAACCAGCCAGGAGGAGAGGATTCTTATGAAACATAAAGGAACCAGCCAGGAGGAGAGGATTCTTAGGAAACATAAAGGAACCAGCCAGGAGGAGAGGATTCTTATGAAACATAAAGGAACCAGCCAGGAGGAGAGGATTCTTATGATGGTTCAGAAGTGTGTCGTTTTTTTATTATTTTTCACAAAGCCAAATGAAAGGTAGGCAGGCACTTCAATTATGGCTTCTCTTGTGTTGTGCCAACACACAGCGGCTTCATGGTCGGGTAGCTGAACATTCATTATTTAAAAAAGAGGTTATCCCAGGCTCTGTGAACGACATCACTCTTTAACCCTGTGACAGGCCCAATCAGGTACCTGTTCCAGAGAGGAACAAACAGGGTGGAGCAGTGGTTGTCCTGTGATACAGGGTGAACATGATACTGTGTCTTGAGGCAGCTAATGACCAAAACACAGTACGGTAATAATACCATAAGAGAACATGCTGTCCTTCTACACATGAGAAGGCTTTCTGTAGACTCTATGTAGACTACAGCTAGATACATTATTTTTACAAAAGCATGTGGACATCATTTCAAATTAGTGGGTTTGGATATTTCAGACACACCTGTTGCTGACAGGTGTATAAAACCGAGCACACAGCCATGCAATCTCCAGAGACAAACATTGACAGTAGAATAGCCTTACTGACGAGCTCAGTGACTTTCAACGTGGCATGGTCATAGGATGACCTTTCCAACAAGTCAGTTTGTCAAATTTCTGCCGTGCTAGAGCTGCCCCGGTCAACTGTAAGTGCTATTATTGTGAAGTGGAAACATCTAGGAGCAACAACGGCTCAGCCGTGAAGTGGTAGGCTTGAAAACATCAAGGAGCAACAACGGCTTAGCTGCTAAGTGGTAGGCTACACAAGCTCACAGAATGGGACCGCCGAGTGCTGAAGAGCGTAGCATGTAAAACTTGACAGTCCTCTGTTACAACACTCACTACTGAGTTCCAAATTTCCTCTGGAAGCAACGTCAGCACAATAACTGTTTGTTGGGAGCTTCATGAAATAGGTTTCCATGGCCGAGAAGCCGGCTGGAGTGGTGTAAAGCTCGCCGCCATTGGAAATGCATTCTCTGGAGTGATTAATCACGCTTCACCACCTGGCAGTCCGACGGACGAATATGGGTTTGGTGGATGCCAGCAGAACGCTACCTGCCCCAATGCTTAGTGCCTGTAAAGTTTGTAAAGTTTGGGGGAGGAGGAGTAATGTTCTGGGGCTGTTTTTCATTGTTCGAGCTAGGCCCCTCAGTTCCAGTGATGGGATATCTTAATGCTACAGCATACAATGACATTCTAGACAATTCTGTGCTTACAACTTTGTGGAAAGAGTTTGGGGAAGGCCCGATTTCCTGTTTCAGCATGACAATGCCCTGTGCACAAAGCGAGGTCTATATAGAAATGGTTTGTCGAGATTGGTGTGGAAGAACTTGACTGACCTGTACAGAGCCCTGACCTCAATGCCAGCGGACACCTTTTGGATGAATTGAAACGCAGACTGCGAGCCAGGGCCCAATATCAGTGGCCGACCTCACTAATGCTCTTGTGGCTGAATGGAAGCAAGTCCCAGCAGCAATGTTCCAACATCCAGTGGAAAGTCTTCCCAGAAGAGTGGAGGCTTTTATAGAAGTAAAGGGGGGACAAACTCCATATTAATGCCCATGATTTTGGAATGAGATGTTTGTCCACATACTTTTGGTCATGTAGTGTTCTCATAACATTGAGTCATTTACTGATAGTATATAATCAGTATGTAGTGTTCTCATAACATTGAGTCATTTACTGATAGTATATAATCAGTTTGTAGTGCATGGCCTTTTTATCTGGTTATTTGGGTTGTATTCAACCCATCTCAGATTGCTCAAGTGACGAGAAAACCTGGTTTCAAAAAACCATAAAGCAACACCTCACGAGCTCAACGCCTCTCCCCTATTTGACCTTGATGTGTTGTTTCATTGTATTCATATGTAGGCTACGTGTGACGTTTAAAATGTATGTAGGTTCTGTCCTTCAGCTGTCTATTCATGTTCTGTATTGTCATGTTTTGTGTTGGACCCCAGGAAGAGTATCTGCTGCTATGACAACAGCTAATGGGGATCATAATACAATCCCAGGGTCACGTCTTTCAGACTTACAAACACACCTGATACCTTCCAGACACTTTGACACATGTCTTGAAAGAGTTGTCTGGGAGAATGCTGTAGGATGTACCTGGATTATAGTATTTATTCAAAGGATATTGAGAGTCACTTCAGGGACACCCAGAGAGTTTGGTTGTCTCCTTGGATGCTGGATTGATACAAACTCAAAAAACACTTCGGTCTCCCAGAAATGTCTGTTTCTCTGATATGTGGTGAGCAAGGATGTCATGGGAACAAACCACTACGAGACTATAGCAAACTACTACAAGACCACTACAAGACTATAGCAAACCACCACAAGACTATAGCAAACCACCACAAGACTATAGCAAACCACACAAGACTATAGCAAACCACTACAAGACTATAGCAAACCACTACAAGACTATAGCAAACCACTACAAGACTATAGCAAACCACTACAAGACTATAGCAAACCACTACAAGACTATAGCAAACCACTACAAGACTATAGCAAACCACTACAAGACTATAGCAAACCACTACAAGACTATAGCAAACCACTACAAGACTATAGCAAACCACTACAAGACTATAGCAAACCACTACAAGACTATAGCAAACCACTACAAGACTATAGCAAACCACTACAAGACTATAGCAAACCACTACAAGACTATAGCAAACCACCACAAGACTATAGCAAACCACTACAAGACTATAGCAAACCACCACAAGACTATAGCAAACCACTACAAGACTATAGCAAACCACCACAAGACTATAGCAAACCACTACAAGACTATAGCAAACCACTACGAGACTATAGCAAACCACCACAAGACTATAGCAAACCACTACAAGACTATAGCAAACCACCACAAGACTATAGCAAACCACTACAAGACTATAGCAAACCACCACAAGACTATAGCAAACCACCACAAGACTATAGCAAACCACTACAAGACTATAGCAAACCACTACAAGACTATAGCAAACCACTACAAGACTATAGCAAACCACTACAAGACTATAGCAAACCACTACAAGACTATAGCAAACCACTACAAGACTATAGCAAACCACTACAAGACTATAGCAAACCACTACAAGACTATAGCAAACCACTACAAGACTATAGCAAACCACTACAAGACTATAGCAAACCACTACAAGACTATAGCAAACCACTACAAGACTATAGCAAACCACTACAAGACTATAGCAAACCACTACAAGACTATAGCAAAATAGCAAACCACAAGACTATAGCAAACCACTACAAGACTATAGCACAAGACTATAGCAAACCACTACAAGACTATAGCAAACCACTACAAGACTATAGCAAACCACTACAAGACTATAGCAAACCACTACAAGACTATAGCAAACCACTACAAGACTATAGCAAACCACTACAAGACTATAGCAAACCACTACAAGACTATAGCAAACCACTACAAGACTATAGCAAACCACTACAAGACTATAGCAAACCACTACAAGACTATAGCAAACCACTACAAGACTATAGCAAACCACTACAAGACTATAGCAAACCACTACAAGACTATAGCAAACCACTACAAGACCAAAACTATTCAATACCATAAACACTGAAGGAAGAAATAAGTGTTTTTCATGTCCCACATGGTGGTGCTCAAATTTTCCATAATGACAACTTTGCACGTGTGACTTCACGAGGCGCATCTATATACTATGCAATGTCAGAGCTCCACAACCATTGAGAAACGCTGACTCCTTTCAAAGAGTGAAACCCACATCCTGTCATCTCTTTGAATGAAGTTCTGCCCAGGCCCTGGAGCCCTCCAGAAACAGACAGTAGTAAACAGAGAGGGTCTCCCCAGGCCCTGGAGCCCTCCAGAAACAGACAGTAGTAAACAGAGAGGGTCTCCCCAGGCCCTGGAGCCCTCCAGAAACAGACAGTAGTAAACAGAGAGGGTCTCCCCAGGCCCTGGAGCCCTCCAGAAACAGACAGTAGTAAACAGAGAGGGTCTCCCCAGGAACTGGAGCCCTCAATAAACAGACAGTAGTAAACAGAGAGGGTCTCCCCAGGAACTGGAGCCCTCAATAAACAGACAGTAGTAAACAGAGAGGGTCTCCCCAGGCCCTGGAGCCCTCCAGAAACAGACAGTAGTAAACAGAGAGGGTCTCCCCAGGCCCTGGAGCCCTCCATAAACAGACAGTAGTAAACAGAGAGGGTCTGCCCAGGCCCTGGAGCCCTCCAGAAACAGACAGTAGTAAACAGAGAGGGTCTGCCCAGGCCCTGGAGCCCTCAATAAACAGACAGTAGTAAACAGAGAGGGTCTCCCCAGGAACTGGAGCCCTCAATAAACAGACAGTAGTAAACAGAGAGGGTCTCCCCAGGCCCTGGAGCCCTCCAGAAACAGACAGTAGTAAACAGAGAGGGTCTCCCCAGGAACTGGAGCCCTCAATAAACAGACAGTAGTAAACAGAGAGGGTCTCCCCAGGAACTGGAGCCCTCCAGAAACAGACAGTAGTAAACAGAGAGGGTCTCCCCAGGAACTGGAGCCCTCCAGAAACAGACAGTAGTAAACAGAGAGGGTCTGCCCAGGAACTGGAGCCCTCAATAAACAGACAGTAGTAAACAGAGAGGGTCTCCCCAGGCCCTGGAGCCCTCAATAAACAGACAGTAGTAAACAGAGAGGGTCTCCCCAGGCCCTGGAGCCCTCCAGAAACAGACAGTAAGAACTGCCCAAACAGAACAGACAGGGTCTGAACTCCCCAGGAACTGGAGCCCTCAATAAACAGACAGTAGTAAACAGAGAGGGTCTCCCCAGGCCCTGGAGCCCTCAAGAAACAGACAGTAGTAAACAGAGAGGGTCTCCCCAGGCCCTGGAGCCCTCCAGAAACAGACAGTAAACACCCAGTGTTTGAACTGGAGAGAAACAGTGGTCTGCCCAGGCCCTGGAGCCCTCAATAAACAGACAGTAGTAAACAGAGAGGGTCTCCCCAGGAACTGGAGCCCTCCAGAAACAGACAGTAGTAAACAGAGAGGGTCTCCCCAGGAACTGGAGCCCTCCAGAAACAGACAGTAGTAAACAGAGAGGGTCTGCCCAGGAACTGAGAGACACAGTGGTAATGAACTCCCCATGTTTGAACTGAGAGACACAGTGGTAATGAACTCCCCATGTTTGAACTGAGAGACACAGTGGTAATGAACTCCATGTTTGAACATGTTTGAACTGAGAGACACAGTGGTAATGAACTCCCCATGTTTGAACTGAGAGACACAGTGGTAATGAACTCCCCATGTTTGAACTGAGAGACACAGTGGTAATGAACTCCCCATGTTTGAACTGAGAGACACAGTGGTAATGAACTCCCCATGTTTGAACTGAGAGACACAGTGGTAATGCACTACCCAGTGTTTGAACTGAGAGCCACAGTGTTAATGAACTACCCAGTGTTTGAACTGAGAGACACAGTGGTAATGAACTCCCCATGTTTGAACTGAGCTTTCACTGGAACCTCCTCCAGAGAGTCACAAATTCAAACGGAGCATCTTGTGATGTACCACATTCAGATATATCTAACAAGAGTCACATTGATGGTTTTGATGTGAGCGCTTTCAGTCATACTTGTGAATAAAGCTTTCCATAGCCTCACATCAATTGCACAAGGAGAGTATAGCAGGTGCTATAGGCAATCGTAGCAGTACTACTAATACATGCCAAAAAGGGTTCAAATTGAGTGAGGATAGCTGCTTTTTCAATGACTGACGGACTGGCAGGAGTGTTAGAGGCAGGCCACAGTAATTCCAGGTCTGCTGTGCAGTAATGGTCTCCATTTTACCTAGCGTGGTCAAACCACTTTGGTCTCCAGAGGGTCCACCTGACATTGCCCATTATTACAGACAACTAGCATGACATTTCACCCCGACAAGCTTACAGTGTCTCTGATGCTTTCTGAAACCTTTGAAAAACAATATCTACTATGGTGGTTACAATATTTTTCATATGCAAAATGTAGGAATGTAATTTGGGCCAACGGGATCTTTAATGGCGCTGCCAACCATTGAGGCCACAGTTTGTTTGTGTCACGACTTCCGCCGAAGTTGGTGCCTCTCCTTGTTCGGGCGGCATTCGGCGGTCGACGTCACCGGCTTTTTAGCTGCCACCGATCTACTTTACTTTGTCCATTTGTTTTGTCTTGATGTCCGTCTGATGTCCGCGATTGTTTGATCTGTTGGGCCCACACGTCACCCTCCTCTGGTCATCCTGGAATCGGTCGGACAGTGCGCTGTCTTAGTGGGAAGTACTGGTGGCCCACTTTAGCTAAGGACGTGAGGGTTTATGTTTCCTCCTGCTCGGTGTGCGCCCAGTGCAAGGCACCTAGACACCTGCCCAGAGGGAAATTACAACCCCTGCCCGTTCCACAACGGCCGTGGTCACACCTATCGGTGGACTTCGTGACGGATCTTCCTCCGTCACAAGGAAACACCACGATTCTGGTTGTTGTGGATCGGTTTTCTAAGTCCTGCCGTCTCCTTCCTTTGCCCGGTCTCCCTACGTCCCTACAGACTGTGGAGGCCCTGTTTACTCACGTCTTCCGGCACTACGGGGTGCCTGAGGATATAGTGTCTGATCGGGGTCCCCAGTTCACATCGAGGGTCTGGAGGGCGTTTATAGAACGTCTGTGGGTCTCGGTCAGCCTTACCTCAGGTTTTCACCCCTAGAGTAATGGGCAGGTAGAGAGAGTTAACCAGGATGTGGGTAGGTTTCTGTGGTCCTATTATCAGGACCGGCGGGGGGAGTGGGCGGCTTTCATCCCCTGGGCAGAGATGGCCCACAACTCCCTCCACCACTCCTCCACTAACCTGTCTCTGTTTCAGTGTGTACTAGATTATCAGCCGGTCCTGGTAGATGAATGGTTTCAGTGCTCGGAGGAGACATGGGACGCTGCCCATGTGTGCCTGCAACGGGCCATCAGGCGGCAGAAGGCGAGCGCCGACCGCCACCGCAGTGAGGCCCTGGTGTATGCACCAGGGGACCGGGTCTGGCTCTCGACCCAAAACCTACCCCTTCGCCTGCCCTGCCGGAAGCTGGGTCCGCAGTTTGTGGGACCATTTAAAGTCCTGAGGAGACTGAACAAGGTTTGTTATAGGTTACAGCTCCCCCTGATTACCGTATTAACCCCTTGTTCCATGTGTCTCTCCTCAGGCCGGTGGTGGCTGGATCGCTCCAGAAGTCTGAGGTGCGTGAGGTTCCTCCGCCCCCTCTGGACATCGAGGGGGCTCCGGCGTATACTGTGCAAGCCATCATGGACTCAAGAAGTCAGACGAGGGGCCTTCAGTACCTCGTGGAGTGGGAGGGGTACGGTCCGGAGGAGAGATGCTGGGTGCCGGTGGAGGACATCCTGGACCCTTCCTTACTGCAGGAATTTCACCGTCCCTACCCGGATCGTCCTGCGCCTCGTCCTCCAGGTTGTCCTCGAGGCCGGTATTGGCGCGCAAGGGGGGGTACTGTCACGACTTCCGCCGAAGTTAGTGCCTCTCCTTGTTCGGGCGGCGTTCGGCGGTCGACTTCACCGGCTTTCTAACTGCCACCGATCTACTTTTCTTTGTCCATTTGTTTTGTCTTGATTGTACACACATGGTTTCCATTAGGTTATAATTTATTCCCTATTTAACCCTCTGGTTCCCACAAGGTTTTCTGCGTGTTTGTTCCTTGTTGAGTGTTCGGTTGTTTGTGTAGAGCTGGATCGTTATTCCCTTGTATGGAATTAGTTTTTGTCTTATTTCGACTAAAGTACGTTTTTACTCAGTTCTGTGTCCTGCGTCTGACTCCGTCCTACCCGCTGAACACAGACACTTGACAGTTTGACCGTGAGTCCATGACTATGTAGACAAACTATAATAACAGTCTTCCTTACTTGCATACTGAATTTAAAATGAATAATGAATCATGAACATACACTAATCAACTGGAAATGTTATCTGCATTTTAAATGTTTTTTTTTTGTTGCATTTAGTCACTGAAATATCCACACCAGTGTAGGATTCACTCAATCAACAATTAGTCACTGAAATACCCACGCCAGTGTAGGATTCACTCAATCAACAATTAGTCACTGAAATATCCACGCCAGTGTAGGATTCACACAATCAACAATTAGTCACTGAAATGTCCACGCCAGTGCAGGATTCACACAATCAACAATTAGTCACTGAAATACCCACGCCAGTGTAGGATTCACACAATCAACAATGTGCAGGATCAACAATTAGTCACTGAAATACCCAACAATTAGTCACTGAAATGTCCACGCCAGTGCAGGATTCACACAATCAACAATTAGTCACTGAAATACCCACGCCAGTGCAGGATTCACACAATCAACAATTAGTCACTGAAATACCCACGCCAGTGCAGGATTCACACAATCAACAATTAGTCACTGAAATACCCACGCCAGTGCAGGATTCACACAATCAACAATTAGTCACTGAAATATCCACGCCAGTGCAGGATTCACACAATCAACAATTAGTCACTGAAATACCCACGCCAGTGCAGGATTCACACAATCAACAATTAGTCACTGAAATACCCACGCCACGCCAGTGTCAGGATTCACACAATCAACAATTAGTCACTGAAATACCCACGCCAGTGCAGGATTCACACAATCAACAATTAGTCACTGAAATACCCACGCCAGTGCAGGATTCACACAATCAACAATTAGTCACTGAAATACCCACGCCAGTGAAATAGTGCAGGATTCACACAATCAACAATTAGTCACTGAAATACCCACGCCAGTGCAGGATTCACACAATCAACAATTAGTCACTGAAATACCCACGCCAGTGCAGGATTCACACAATCAACAATTAGTCACTGAAATGTCCACGCCAGTGCAGGATTCACACAATCAACAATTAGTCACTGCCAGTGCAGGATTCACACAATCAACAATTAGTAACTGAAATACCCACGCCAGTGCAGGATTCACACAATCAACAATTAGTCACTGAAATACCCACGCCAGTGCAGGATTCACACAATCAACAATTAGTCACTGAAATACCCACGCCAGTGCAGGATTCACACAATAAACAATTAGTCATTCACACAATCAACAATTAGTCACTGAAATCCACGCCAGTGCAGGATTCACACAATCAACAATTAGTCACTGAAATACCCACGCCAGTGCAGGATTCACACAATCAACAATTAGTCACTGAAATACCCACGCCAGTGCAGGATTCACACAATCAGGATTCACACAATCAACAATTAGTCACTGAAAACCCACGCCACAGGATTCACACAATCAACAATTAGTCACTGTACCCACGCCAGTGCAGGATTCACACAATCAACAATTAGTCACTGAAATACCCACGCCAGTGCAGGATTCACACAATCAACAATTAGTCACTGAAATATCCACGCCAGTGCAGGATTCACACAATCAACAATTAGTCACTGAAATACCCACGCCAGTGTAGGATTCACACAATCAACAATTAGTCACTGAAATATCCACGCCAGTGCAGGATCTACCTCCACTCATTCATAATTGAAAACTCTGGGCATCGAAAAGCCTCAACTAAACATTTCACATGTTCACCATGGCAACAGGCGTTGTAGCTGGAAGTTGCAATGTGCTTTATTTGAGTGAGTGAGACAACTCTGGAGTAGACGTGCCTGCAAAAAGCAAGTCATGTGGGTAGTATAGAGAACTCAGTGGCTCTCGTCATGATTTTTGTATGTTTAACTGGTCTTAGATTGAAGATCTTGTATTTTGAACGGGTCTTAGATTGAAGATCTTGTATTTTGAACGGGTCTTAGATTGAAGATCTTGTATGTTTAACTGGTCTTAGATTGAAGATCTTGTATGTTTAACTGGTCTTAGATTGAAGATCTTGTATGTTTAACTGGTCTTAGATTGAAGGTCTTGTATTTTGAACTGGTCTAAGATCTGTCAAATTAAGAATAAGTACAACTACACACCACACACCACACGGCTTGATTTACAACAGGTATCACACTACAGTATTTGGTGTATCACACCTCTCTAAACAGTGACTTATGAAGAAATAACATAACTTACTAATACATCAGTCAGCCTGAAGAGTGTGTGTGTGTGTGTGTGTGTGTGAGAAAGGGAGCCTGTGTGTGTGTGTGTGTGTGTGTGTGTGTGTGTGTGTGTGTCTGATCGTTGTAAACATTAATTTATATCACCATTTGGCCTGTCAGGATGCTTTTACTGAACCTAAAAATCATAAACACATTTACCTCATAATCAATACTTCCCAAAAATATGACACAGCAATGAGTGCTCCTTCTCCCCTGAGGTCTGGATGACAAACCCTTCCACACGACTTACCCATAATTCACTGGCTGAGCGGCACCACTGAGGCTCTGTGGATGCCATGCGTCTCACGCTAGATTTATTAAGCACAGCCAATTAACCTTTCCTGCATTTCTAATCAACTGATCTAATGCATAATTAGTAATGAAGCCAGTCATCAAGGGACTGGTAATGGTTTGAGATTGGGAAATCATCTATGTGGTATTTTGAAAAATAAAAGGTCATAAAAGTCTTGGCTTGATGTCACGTTCTGACCATCATTCGTGTGTGTTTTCCTTGTTTTAGTGTTGGTCAGGACGTGAGCTGGGTGGGCATTCTATGTTGTGTGTCTGTGGTTTGTCTATTTCTATGTTTGGCCTGATATGGTTCTCAATCAGAGGCAGGTGTTAGTCATTGTCTCTGATTGGGAACCATATTTAGGTAGCCTGTTTTGTGTTGGGTTTTGTGGGTGATTGTTCCTGTCTTTGTGTTTGTGGCACCAGATAGGACTGTTTTGGTTTTTTCACGGTTCTTGTTTTGAAGATTGTTGTACTTTCATCTTTATTAAAGATGTACAAAACTAACCACGCTGCATTTTGATCCGCCTCTCTTTCCCCAGAAGAAAACCATTACAGAATCACCCACCAACTGAGGGCTGAGTCTGAGAGGGTCGAGGAGTTATTGGACAGAATGGAGGAGAGTGAACGGATGGGAGATGAGGAGACACTCGAGGAGGTGTTAATAGAATTGGGGGAGTGTGAAGAAAGAGAGCAGTTGATTTGGCGTAGTATGCAAGGCATTCGCCCTGAGGTGCGTGTCCCCAGCCCGGTACCACCAGTGCCGTCCCCCCGCACCAGGCTGTCTCTCCGCCTGAGCCGCCCGGCGCCGCCTGAGCCGCCCAGCGCCGCCTGAGCCGCCCAGCGCCGCCTGAGCCGCCCGTCTGCCCAGCGCCGCCTGAGCCGCCCAGCGCCGCCTGAGCCGCCCAGCGCCGCCAGTCCGCCCAGCGCCGCCTGAGCCGCCCGTCTGCCCAGCGTCTGCCCAGCGCCGCCAGTCTGCCCGCCGCCAGTGCCGTCTGCCCAGCGCGCCAGTGCCGCCAGTCTGCCCTGCGCCAGCGCCGCCAGTCTGCCGCCAGTCTGCCCAGCGCCGCCAGTCTGCCCAGCGCCGCCAGTGCCGCCAGTCAGCCAGGAGCCGCCAGTCAGCCAGGAGCCGTCAGTGCCGCCAGTGCCGCCAGTCAGCCAGGAGCCGTCAGGAGCCACCAGTCAGCCAGGAGCCGCCAGTGCAGCCAGGAGCCGCCAGTGCCGCCAGTCAGCCAGGAACCGCCAGTGCCGCCAGTCAGTCAGGAGCCGCCAGTCAGCCAGGAGCCGCCAGTGCCGCCAGTCAGCCAGGATCTGCCAGTCAGCCAGGATCTGCCAGAACTGCCAGTCAGCCAGGATCCGCCAGTCTGCCAGGATCCGCCAGTCAGCCAGGATCTGCCAGAACTGCCAGTCAGCCAGGATCCGCCAGTCTCTGTCCAGGATCCGCCAGTCAGCCAGGATCCGCCATTCAGCCAGGATCTGCCGGAACCGCCAATCAGCCAGGATCTGCCGGAACCGCCAGTCAGCCAGGATCTGCCGGAACCGCCAGTCAGCCAGGATCTGCCGGAACCGCCAGTCAGCCAGGATCTGCCGGAACCGCCAGCCAGCCAGGATCTGCCGGAACCGCCAGCCAGCCAGGATCTGCCGGAACCGCCAGCCAGCCAGGATCTGCCAGATCTATCAACCTGCCCGAGCTTCCCCTCAGTCCGGAGCTTCCCCTCAGTCCGGAGCTGCCCCTCAGTCCGGAGCTGCCCGTTGTTAGGGTTCCTAGGCCAAGGTTAGCGGCGAGGGTCGCCACTCAAGGGACGCTAAGGAGGTGGACTAAGACAATTATGTAGTGGGGTCCACGTCCAGCGCCAGAGTCGCCACCGCGGACAGATGCTCCCCTATAGGTTTAGGTTGTGCGTTCGGAGTCCGCACCTTGGGGGGGTACTGTCACGTTCTGACCATCATTCGTGTGTTTTCCTTGTTTTAGTGTTGGTCAGGACGTGAGCTGGGTGGGCATTCTATGTTGTGTGTCTGGTTTGGCCTGATATGGTTCTCAATCAGAGGCAGGTGTTAGTCATTGTCTCTGATTGGGAACCATATTTAGGTAGCCTGTTTTGTGTTGGGTTTTGTGGGTGATTGTTCCTGTCTTTGTGTTTGTGGCACCAGATAGGACTGTTTTGGTTTTTTCACGTTTCTTGTTTTGTAGATTGTTGTACTTTCATATTTATTAAAGATGTACAAAACTAACCACGCTGCATTTTGGTCCGCCTCTCTTTCCCCAGAAAACCATTACACTTGATTTCTTGTTGCTGGACAACATATGTGACATTTGATTAACAAATTGTTAGTTGATGATGAACTTGTCAATTTATGTAACTAAATATATATATTTTTTAAACCATAGGGAGGGACGGCATTCAGCAAGAGGGGAAAATTGGTTTTGGTCCTAATGTAGAGGCTAATTGGTTTTGGTCCCAATGTAGAGGCTAATTGGTTTTGGTCCCAATGTAGAGGCTAATTGGTTTTGGTCCCAATGTAGAGGCTAATTGGTTTTGGTCCCAATGTAGAGGCTAATTGGTTTTGGTCCCAATGTAGAGGCTAATTGGTTTTGGTCCCAATGTAGAGGCTAATTGGTTTTGGTCCCAATGTAGAGGCTAATTGGTTTTGGTAGAGGCTAATTGGTTTTGGTCCCAATGTAGAGGCTAATTGGTTTTGGTACCAATGTAGAGGCTAATTGGTTTTGGTCCCAATGTAGAGGCTAATTGGTTTTGGTCCCAATGTAGAGGCTAATTGGTTTTGGTCCTAATGTAGAGGCTAATTGGTTTTGGTCCCAATGTAGAGGCTAATTGGTTTTGGTCCCAATGTAGAGGCTAATTGGTTTTGGTCCCAATGTAGAGGCTAATTGGTTTTGGTCCCAATGTAGAGGCTAATTGGTTTTGGTCCCAATGTAGAGGCTAATTGGTTTTGGTCCCAATGTAGAGGCTAATTGGTTTTGGTCCCAATGTAGAGGCTAATTGGTTTTGGTCCCAATGTAGAGGCTAATTGGTTTTGGTCCCAATGTAGAGGCTAATTGGTTTTGGTCCCAATGTAGAGGCTAATTGGTTTTGGTCCCAATGTAGAGGCTAATTGGTTTTGGTCCTAAAGTAGAGGCTAATTGGTTTTGGTCCCAATGTAGAGGCTAATTGGTTTTGGTCCCAATGTAGAGGCTAATTGGTTTTGGTCCCAATGTAGAGGCTAATTGGTTTTGGTCCCAATGTAGAGGCTAATTGGTTTTGGTCCCAATGTAGAGGCTAATTGGTTTTGGTCCCAATGTAGAGGCTAATTGGTTTTGGTCGTACCTAGACTGGAGGTTACAACTCCAACAAATTCACACCGCAGTACTTATGTAGTAACACATTTGTTTCTTCTTGTAAAACCAAATCATTGAGGCGTACTTTGAAACTGTCCTGTTTTCAGAACAAGATATGTGTTTTGGCACAGTTATTGTCATACAGCACAGTGAGAAGTGAATTTGTCCTCCAACAGTGTCATCCATCGGGCCAAGCCTTGGCAGTAGACCAGGAAAACTATGCTGCTCCAAGTCTCCAGTTCACGCTCCATGCAATACCACCTGGGTGTTCCTACAGCACTTTGTAGAGGTTAGGGGCTTGGAGTCTTCTACTTATCCCTCATGAAAAAGCAATGAGGTGGGGTGTTGTAAAAAGAGTCTCACTAGAGGTGCTGCACAGCAGACAGAATCTCAGAAGGTTTGAATCTGGTTGTATCCAGGGAAATCTTTGATTATTGCATACAATGTTTGACTTTTAAATTGATGATATTATACCTCATTGATGCCTCATGAGCTTAGTTCAATTGTCGTACCCCATCAGAACCAAGAATATAAGCTTGTTTAACGCCATTGTTTGCAAACAAAGTCATTTTAAACTAACATTGTACTGCTTCAAAACATGGTTAAAATGAAGATGTTTGTATCATGGATGGTCGGTCCTTGCATCCATAGTGGCTATATTTCTCCAGCCCCGTCCCTCAGCGTTTTGTTATTGTTTCAACAGCAGAGTGCCCCTTTAACGTTTAACATGCTCACACTGTTCACAGGATAATGCAGTCGGACGCGACACCAGAAAACACCAGGCGCATGACACCACAATTGAGTGTCAAGATGAATATTGTTTCTAACTAAATCCCAGACGACAGTCAGAAGGGCCTATCTGAGGAATGAGAAAAGAGGGAAAAGACTGAGGAAAACAGTTTACCCTTCTATACTGTAGATACACAATACCCTTCTATACAGTAGATATACCATACCCTTCTATACAGTAGATATACCATACCCTACTATACAGTAGATACACAATACCCTTCTATACAGTAGATACACAATACCCTTCTATACAGTAGATACACAATACCCTTCTATACAGTAGATATACCATACCCTACTATACAGTAGATATACCATACCCTACTATACAGTAGATACACAATACCCTTCTATACAGTAGATATACCATACCCTACTATACAGTAGATACACAATACCCTTCTATACAGTAGATACACAATACCCTTCTATACAGTAGATACACAATACCCTTCTATACAGTAGATACACAATACCCTTCTATACAGTAGATACACCATACCCTACTATACAGTAGATACACCATACCCTACTATACAGTAGATACTATACATACACCATACCCTTCTATACAGTAGATACTACCATACCCTTCTATACAGTAGATATACCATACCCTACTATACAGTAGATACACCATACCCTTCTATACAGTAGATACACCATACCCTACTATACAGTAGATATACCATACCCTTCTATACAGTAGATACACCATACCCTACTATACAGTAGATACACCATACCCTACTATACAGTAGATACACCATACCCTTCTATACAGTAGATACACCATACCCTTCTATACAGTAGATATACCATACCCTACTATACAGTAGATACACAATACCCTTCTATACAGTAGATACACCATACCCTACTATACAGTAGATACACAATACCCTTCTATACAGTAGATACACCATACCCTACTATACAGTAGATACACCATACCCTACTATACAGTAGATATACCATACCCTACTATACAGTAGATACACCATACCCTACTATACAGTAGATATACCATACCCTACTATACAGTAGATACACCATACCCTTACTATACAGTAGATACACCATACCCTACTATACAGTAGATATACCATACCCTACTATACCCATACCCTACTATACAGTAGATATACCATACCCTACTATACAGTAGATACACCATACCCTACTATACAGTAGATACACCATACCCTACTATACAGTAGATATACCATACCCTACTATACAGTAGATACACCATACCCTTCTATACAGTAGATATGCCATACCCTTCTATACAGTAGATACACCCTCCCCTACTATACAGTAGATACAGTTGTGGCCAAAAGTTTTGAGAATGACACAAATATTAATTTCCACAAAGTTTGCTGCTTCAGTTTCTTTAGATATTTTTGTCAGATGTTACTATGGAATACTGAAGTGTAATTACAAGCATTTCATAAGTGTCAATTACATGAAGTTGATGCAAAGAGTCAATATTTGCAGTGTTGACCCTTCTTTTTCAAGACCTCCGCAATCCGCCCTGGCATGCTGTCTATTAACTTCTGCTTTACTGTTGGCATGACACAGGACTGATGGTAGCGCTCAACTTGTCTTCTCCGGACAAGCTTTTTTCCGGATGCCCCAAACAATCGTAAAGGGGATTTATCAGTGAAAATTACTTTTCCCTGATGTTTTTCCTGTAGAGAAGTGGCTTCTTTGCTGCCCTTCTTGACACCAAGCCATTCTCCAAAAGTCTTCGCCTCACTGTACGTGCAGATGCACTCACACCTGCCTGCTGCCATTCCTGAGAAAGCTCTGTACTGGTGGTGCCCCGATCCTACAGCTGAATCAACTTTAGGAGACGGTCCTGGTGCTTGCTGGACTTTCTTGGGCGCCCTGAAGCCTTCTTCACAGCAATTGAACTGCTCACCTTGAAGTTCTTGATGATACAATAAATGGTTGATTTAGGTGCAATCTTACTGGCAGCAATATCCTTGCCTGTGAAGCCCTTTTTGTGCAAAGCAATGATGAGGGCACGTGTTTCCTTGCAGGTAACCATGATTGACAGAGGAAGAACAATGATTCCAAGCACCGCCCTCCTTTAGAAGCTTCCAGTCTGTTATTCAAACTGAATCAGCATGACAGAGTGATCTCCAGCCTTGTCCTCGTCAACACTCACACCTGTGTTAACGAGAGAATCACTGACATGATATCAGTTAGTCATTTTGTGGCAGGGCTGAAATGCAGTGTAAATGTTTTTTGGGGATTCGGTTCATTTGCATAGCAAAGAGGGACTTTGCAATTATGATCATCTGATTACTCTTCATAACATTCTGTAGTATATGCAAATTGGGATCTTACAAACTGAGGCAGCAGACTTTGTGAAAATTAATACTTGTGTCATTCTCAAAACTTTTGGCCATGACGGTACACCATACCCTACTATACAGTAGATACACCATGCCATTATATGACAAGACAATGAAAGACTATGACCAGACTATATAAGACTATGACAAGACTATGCCAGACTATGACAAGACTATGGCAAGACTATGCCTAGACTATGCCAGACTACACCAAGACTATACCAGACTATGAAAGACTATGCCAAGACTATGAAAGACTATGACCAGACTATATCAGACTATGACAGACTATATCAGACTATATCAGACTATGCCAGACTATATCAGACTATATCAGACTATGACAGACTATATTAAATAAGACAGACTATGCAGACCTATGACAGAAGACTATGACAGACTATGACTATATTAGACTATGACAATACTATGGCAGACTATATCAGACTATATCAGACTATGACAGACACTATATCAGACTATATCAGACTATGGCAGACTATATTAGACTATGACAGACTATATCAGACTATGAAGACTATATTAGACTATTATGACTATAAGACTATGAGCAGACTATGGCAGACTACGACAGACTATATCAGACTATGACAGACTATATCAGACTATGACAGAGGAATCAGACTAACTATATATGATTCCAGACTATGACAGACTATATTAGACTATGGCAGACTATCAGACTATGGCAGACTAATAGACTACTATACAGACTATGACAGACTATATTAGACTATATATGACAGACTATATTATGGCAGACAGACTATATGACATGACTATATCAGACTATGACAGACTATATCAGACTATGACAGACTATATCAGACTATATCAGAATATGACAGACTATATAGACTATGGCAGACTATATCAGACTATATCAGACTATGACAGACAGACTAGGCAGACTTTGCAGACTATGACATACTATATTCAGACAGACTATTGACATACTATATCAGACTATGGACAGACTATATCAGACTATCTAGACAGACTATATGACAGACAAACTATGACAGCAGACTATATCAGACTATGGACAGACTATGTCAGACTATCAGACTATATTAGACTATGACAGACTATATCAGACTATGACATACTATATCAGACTATATACAGTAGACTACTATCAGACTATGACATACTATATGACTATGAAGACTATATCAGACTATGACATACTATATCAGACTATGACATACTATATCAGACTATGACAGACTATATCAAGACTATGGCAGACTATATCAGACTATGGCAGACTATATCAGACTATGACAGACTATATTAGACTATGACAGACTATATCAGACTATATCAGACTATGACAGACTATATCAGACTATATCAGATCAGACTATGACAGACTATATCAGACTATGACAGACTATATCAGACTATGGCAGACTATATCAGACTATGACAGACTATATTAGACTAAGACAGACTATAGCAGACTATATCAGACTATGACATACTATATCAGACTATATCAGAATATGACAGACTATAAGACTATATATCAGACTATATCAGACTATGACAGACTATATTAGACTATGGCAGACTATATCAAACTATGACAGACTATAGACTCAAGACTATCAGACTATACAAGACTATCAGACTAGACTATGGCAGACTATATCAGACTATGCAGACTATATCAGACTATCAGACTATGACAGACTATATCAGACTATGACAGACTATATCAGACTATGGCAGACTATATCAGACTATATCAGACTATGGCAGACTATATCAGACTATGACAGACTATACTATATCAGACTATGACAGACTATATCAGACTATGACAGACTATATCAGACTATGGCAGACTATATCAGACTATGGCAGACTATATCAGACTATATCAGACTATGACATACTATATCAGACTATGACTATATCAGACTATGACATACTATATCAGACTATGACAGACTATATCAGACTATGACAGACTATATCAGACTATGGCAGACTATATCAGACTATATCAGACTATATCAGACTATGGCAGACTATATCAGACTATGACTATATATATCAGACTATGACAGACTATACTATATCAGACTATACTCAGACTATATCAGACTATACAGACTATCAGACTATATTAGACTATATATATCAGACTATATCAGACTATGGCAGACTATATCAGACTATGACATACTATATCAGACTATGACAGACTATATCATACTATATCAGACTATATCAGACTATGGCAGACTATGGCAGACTATATCAGACTATGGCATACTATATCAGACTATGACATACTATATCAGACTATGACAGACTATATTAGACTATGGCATACTATATCAGACTATATTAGACTATGGCAGACTATATTAGACTATATCAGACTATGACAGACTATATCAGACAGACTATGGCAGACAGACTATATCAGACTATGACAGACTATATTAGACTATATCAGACTATGACAGACTATATCAGACTATGGCAGACTATGGCATACAGACTATGACAGACTATATCAGACTATGGCAGACTATGGCAGACTATGGCAGACTATATCAGACTATATTAGACTATGGCAGACTATAGACTATGACAGACTATGACAGACTATACAGACTATGACAGACTATATCAGACTATGACAGACTATATTAAACTATGGCAGACTATATCAGACTATACCTGACTATGACAGACTATATCAGACTATACCAGACTATGACAGACTATGCCAGACTATGCCAGACTATATCAGACTATGACAGACTATATTAGACTATGGCAGACTATGACAGAATATGACAGAATATGACAGACTATATTAGACTATGGCAGACTATGACAGACTATATTAGACTATGACAGACTATATCAGACTATGACAGACTATATCAGACTATGGCAGACTATATCAGACTATGACAGACTATATCAGACTATGACAGACTATATCAGACTATGACAGACTATATCAGACTATGACAGACTATGACAGACTATATCAGACTATGACAGACTATATCAGACTATATCAGACTATGACAGACTATATCAGACTATGACATACTATATCAGACTATGACATACTATATCAGACTATGACATACTATATCAGACTATGGCATACTATATCAGACTATGGCATACTATATCAGACTATGACATACTATATCAGACTATGTGTCAGGGTTTACCAGAATTGGACCCAGAAGCAGACCAGGACAAGGTGAGTAAGAAGATGGTGAGTATTTATTAATTAAAGAGAACGTGGAGGTAGATAGTTCCGGGTGGAGGAGCGGGCAGCGGAGGTGGGTTGATGGGAGTGGATAGGCAGATCCAATGGATAACACACTGGCGACGAGCAGACATGGATGGGGTATGGGTTCCGGGTGAATGGCTGTAGACAAAACAAACGGCGGTAAGTTAAAGGCAAGCAAGACGTACAAAACAATAAAACTAAACAAACTCTATAAACTGGAGGCTGGTTCGTGGGCACAACATACTGTTCATGGCTAACGATCCGGCAGGGAATGGATGTCAGGTCAGAGCTTTTGAAGGGGGGAGGTGATGATCAGGACAGGTGTGCAGATTACTGATGGGATACAGGTGCGGGTGAACATGATCTCCCAACAAGCTAATTCGCCCGGCAACCAGACAGGGTGCGTTCCAGGACACCGGAAACACACTCCAGGACAGAAACACAGGCAAACACAGACTCAGGAAGCGGGATTCGTGACACTATGACATACTATATCAGACTATATCAGACTATATCAGACTATATCAGACTATGGCAGACTATGACAGACTATATCAGACTATATCAGACTATGGCAGACTATGACAGACTATGGCAGACTATATTAGACTATGACATACTATATCAGACTATGGCAGACTATATCAGACTATGACAGACTATATTAGACTATGACAGACTATATCAGACTATGGCAGACTATGGCATACTATATCAGGCTATGACACACTATATCAGACTATATCAGACTATATCAGACTATGGCAGACTATGACAGACTATATTAGACTATGACAGACTATATCAGACTATGGCAGACTATGGCATACTATATCAGACTATATCAGACTATGACAGACTATATCAGACTATATTAGACTATGGCAGACTATATTAGACTATGACATACTATATCAGACTATGGCAGACTATGACAGACTATATTAGACTATGCCAGACTACACCAAGACTATACCAGACTATGAAAGACTATGCCAAGACTATGAAAGACTATGCCAGACTATGAAAGACTATGCCAAGACTATGACAGACTTTGAAAGACTAAGACAAAACTATGACAAGACTTTGACAATACTATGATAAGACTATGACAGACTATGCCAGACTTTGACAGGCTATACCAGACTATGGCAGACTATGCATGACTATGCAACACTATGAGAGGCTGTACCAGACTATACCAGACTATATCAGACTTTGGCAGACTATATCAGACTATATCAGACTATGGCAGACTATATAACACTATATCAGACTATATCAGACTATGACAGACTATGACAGACTATATTAGACTATGGCAGACTATGACAGTGGGGCGGCAGCGTAGCCTAGTGGTTAGAGCGTTGGACTAGAAACCGGAAGGTTGCGAGTTGAAATCCCCGAGCTGACAAGGTACAAATCTGTCATTCTGCCCCTGAACAGGCAGTTAACCCACTGTTCCCAGGCTGTCATTGAAAATAAGAATGTGTGCCTGGTTAAATAAAGGTTAAAAAAAGATATATATTTATATATATATATTTTTGACTATGACAGACTATATTAGACTATGGCAGACTATATCAGACTATGACATACTATGACAGACTATATTAGACTATGACAGACTATATCAGACTATGACAGACTATATCAGACTATGACAGACTATATCAGACTATGGCAGACTATGACAGACTATATTAGACTATGACAGACTATATCAGACTATGACAGACTATGACAGACTATATTAGACTATGACAGACTATATCAGACTATGGCAGACTATATCAGACTATGACAGACTATATCAGACTATGGCAGACTATGACAGACTATATTAGACTATGACAGACTATATCAGACTATGGCAGACTATATCAGACTATGACAGACTATGGCAGACGATATCAGACTATGGCAGACTATGACAGACTATATTAGACTATGACAGACTATATCAGACTATATCAGACTATATCAGACTATGGCAGACTATGACAGACTATATTAGACTATATCAGACTATGGCAGACTATATCAGACTATGACAGACTATGGCAGACGATATCAGACTATGGCAGACTATGACAGACTATATTAGACTATATCAGACTATATTAGACTATGACAGACTATGACAGACTATATTAGACTATGACAGACTATATCAGACTATGGCAGACTATGACAGACTATATCAGACTATGGCAGACTATGACAGACTATATTAGACTATGGCAGACTATATTAGACTATGACAGACTATATTAGACTATGGCAGACTATATTAGACTATGACAGACTATATCAGACTATGGCAGACTATGACAGACTATATCAGACTATGGCAGACTATGACAGACTATATTAGACTATATCAGACTATGGCAGACTATATTAGACTATGACAGACTATATTAGACTATGGCAGACTATATTAGACTATGACAGACTATATTAGACTATGACAGACTATATTAGACTATATCAGACTATATTAGACTATGGCAGACTAGAGACACACTAAGAGACACACTAAACAAATCAACAGACAACATCCATGCTGCATAGGAAGGCCAACACAGCAGTCTGTCCTGAAGCAACCCAAGGTTCCCTCTGGGCAGTAGGAGGGGTGCATCACTTGAGTGGGTTGAGTCACAGATGTGATCTTCCGGTCCGGGTTGGAGCCCCCCTCGGGTTTGTGCCGTGGCTGAGATCTTCGTGGGCAATACTCGGCCTTGTCTCAGGGTAGTAGGTTGGTGGTTGAAGATATCCCTCTGGTGGTGTGGGGGCTGTGCTTTGGCAAAGTGGATGGGGTTATATCCTTCCTGTTTGGCCCTGTCCGGGAATATCGTCGGGGATAGTGTCTCCCGACCCCTCCTGTCTCAGCCTCTAGTTTTTATGCTGCAATAGTTTTTGTCGAGGGGCTAGGGGTAGTCTGTTATATCTTCAGTATTTATCCTGTCTAATCCTCTGTCCTATGTGAATTTAGGTATGCTCCCTCTAATTCTCTCTCTCTCTTTCTCTCTCTTTCTCTCGGAGGACCTAAGCCCTAGGACCATGCCTCAGGACTACCTGTCCCGATGACTCCTTGCTGTCCCCAGTCCACTTGGTCGTGCTGCTGCCCAGTTTCAACTGTTCTGCCCGCGGCTATGGAACCCTGACCTGTTCACTGGACGTGCTACCTGTCCCAGACCTGCTGTTTTTGACTCGCTCTCTACCGCACCTGCTGTCTCTAACTCTGAATGATCGGCTATGAAAAGACTACTGACATTTACTCCTGAGGTGCTGACCTGTTTCACCCTCTACAACCACTGTGATTATTATTATCAGACTCTGCTGGTCATCTATGAATGTTTGAACATCTTGGCCATGTTCCATTATAGTCTACACCCGGCACAGCCAGAAGAGGACTAGCCACCCCTCAGAGTTTCCTCTCTAGGTTTCTAATCTCCACCCGGCACAGCCAGAAGAGGACTGGCCACCCCTCATAGCCTGGTTCCTCTCTAGGTTTCTTCCTAGGTTCCCGCCTTTCTAGGGAGTTTTTCCTAGCCACCAGGCTTCTACATCTGCATTGCTTGCTGTTTGGGCTTTTAGGCTGGGTTTCTGTACAGCACTTTGTGACATCGGCTGGTGTAAAAAGGGCTTTATATATACATTTGATTGATTGTCTCCTCTGGGCAGTAGTCTCCTCTGGGGAGTAGTCTCCTCTGGGCAGTAGTCTACTCTGGGGAGTAGTCTCAGATATCCCAGACCTTAGAGCAACGTAAACTAGGCAACAGCTGGAGCGTTGGTACATCGCCGGAAGCAACCAGACGATATGGGCAGAGACAGAAGGATCTACTAATACTCTGTCTATTTAGTCTGTTCATCATTAGCCAAGGGATAGTCTATGCAGACTGCTCACCTTTAGCCAAGGGATAGTCTATGCAGACTGCTCATAATTAGCCAAGGGATAGTCTATGCAGACTGCTCACCTTTAGCCAAGGGATAGTCTATGCAGACTGCTCATAATTAGCCAAGGGATAGTCTATGCAGTCTGCTCATCATTAGCCAAGGGATAGTCTATGCAGACTGCTCATCATTAGCCAAGGGATAGTCTATGCAGACTGCTCATCATTAGCCAAAGGATAGTCTATGCAGACTGCTCATAATTAGCCAAGGGATAGTCTATGCAGACTGTTCACCTTTAGCCAAGGGTTAGTCTATGCAGTCTGCTCATCATTAGCCACGGGATAGTCTATGCAGTCTGCTCATCATTAGCCAAGGGATAGTCTATGCCAGGTGTCAAACTCAAGGCTCATTCAATCCAGCCTGCGGAACAATGTTGTAGAAATCATAATATACCTATATTTATAGCCTCTTCACTCTGTCCAGCTTGCTAACAGTCATAGAAACGAAAGCTAGACAGTCAGGGAGAATACATTTTTATTTGATGTTTTTGACAGCGAGGAAATATAACATTTTAAATGCGGCCCACCGGACCTCGGGGAAGAACGATTGCGCTCCTGTGGAGAAAATTTGTTTGACACCCCTGGTCTATGCAGACAGCTCATCAAGAGAAGGCTTGATTTACTTTGTTGATATGGCAGTATGCACCCCGCTAGAGGCTATACTGATTACTCTGCATATTAATTTGGTCAGTGCATTTATCTAGCCTTTCTCTTTTGTCTATGAGGAGGATGGAGGCTGATGACACTGGGGAAAAGCTGGCAGAGAAAGGACTTTTCTGTAGAAGTATCTTATATCACTTATAACTGCTTCCCTGTGCTCCTAGGTCTGAATGAAACATGCTTCACAGTGATTGCTAACTGCTTCCCTGCGCTCCTAGGTCTGAAGGAAACATGCTTCACAGTGATTGCTAACTGCTTCCCTGTGCTCCTAGGTCTGAAAGTAACATGCTTCACAGTGATTGCTAACGGCTTCCCTGTGCTCCTAGGTCTGAAAGAAACATGCTTCACAGTGATTGCTAACGGCTTCCCTGTGGTCCTAGGTCTGAGAGAAACATGCTTCACAGTGATTGCTAACGGCTTCCCTGTGCTCCTAGGTCTGAGAGAAACATGCTTCACAGTGATTGCTAACTGCTTCCCTGTGGTCCTAGGTCTGAGAGAAACATGCTTCACAGTGATTGCTAACGGCTTCCCTGTGGTCCTAGGTCTGAGAGAAACATGCTTCACAGTGATTGCTAACGGCTTCCCTGTGGTCCTAGGTCTGAGAGAAACATGATTGCCAAAGAAAACGTATTTGTTGTATGTTTGTCAGCAAAACCATTATCCTAAATTCATTAATTATTCATATTATTCCTGTGCTTGCTAATTTTGCCAAGTGTGATTAATATTTGGTTTGGTTTAGTTCCATCACAGACTTCAAACTGTCTGATGTGTGTTTTATGTGTGCTGCTGATAATTGCACAGTGAGATAATATTTGGTTGGCTGTATAGCTCAGGACCCTAAGCAGGAAGAAAATGCACACGAATGACAAATGAAAGTCAAACCCAATTAGTTAAGTTCAGTTCTTTGAACACAACTCTTGCAAAGCACAAAACCTGAGGTTACCCCCTCCTGTAGGTGATCCACAAAGCACTGAACTGAGGTTACCTCCTCCTGTAGGTGATCCACAAAGCACTGAACTGAGGTTAACCCCTCCTGTAGGTGATCCACAAAGCACTGAACTGAGGTTAACCCCTCCTGTAGGTGATCCACAAAGCACTGAACTGAGGTTACCCCCTCCTGTAGGTGATCCACAAAGCACTGAACTGAGGTTACCCCCTCCTGTAGGTGATCCACAAAGCACTGAACTGAGGTTACCTCCTCCTGTAGGTGATCCACAAAGCACTGAACTGAGGTTAACCCCTCCTGTAGGTGATCCACAAAGCACTGAACTGAGGTTAACCCCTCCTGTAGGTGATCCACAAAGCACTGAACTGAGGTTAACCCCTCCTGTAGGTGATCCACAAAGCACTGAACTGAGGTTACCTCCTCCTGTAGGTGATCCACAAAGCACTGAACTGAGGTTAATCCCTCCTGTAGGTGTTGCACAAAGCACTGAACTGAGGTTAACCCCTCCTGTAGGTGATCCACAAAGCACTGAACTGAGGTTACCTCCTCCTGTAGGTGATCCACAAAGCACTGAACTGAGGTTAATCCCTCCTGTAGGTGTTGCACAAAGCACTGAACTGAGGTTAACCCCTCCTGTAGGTGACCCACAAAGCACTGAACTTAGGTTAACTCCTCTTGTAGGTGACCCACAATGTATTCAACTCCTGTAACACACATGTTCAAAGAGCCCAAGACAGACAAACAATTCATCCTTTTCCATATTCTAAAAATATACTGTTTCACTCAAACTCTGTTTATGGTCTTTCAAGACGGAGTAGCTCTTGCAGTGGACATGGACATACTGTATAGACATAAAAAAATACAATTTCTGAATAAAGGATTGCTAACAAATCCATTTGTGTAATACATTGTCAAAACAAGAATTTCTTCACAATTTTCAAGCAGTGACGTGCCCATCACAATCTGTATTTCTAACAGCATTAGCTAAGCAACACAGAGGGGATCCTCTGAATCCAGTGGTATATTTTCAGCACACACAGCAGACAAGACGAGGGAAGACAGTAGGGCTTATGGAGAAGCATCTTGTAAGAACTCCCCACTGGTGTGTGATGATGAACAGGGATGAGAGCAGGAGAGTGGCGGCGCCCACAGAGGTGGGATCCACAGGCACCGTCTGTCTGATGTTACTGGAGGCGGCGTGGCACACGCTAGCCAGGGTGGAATTCCATGATGGAAATGAAAGGAAGCAGCGCTGGCAGGAGCGCTGGGACTTCCATTTTGCCACTACACAGGGGAGTGTCCTCAGGAGACGACTGGCTGTGAGGTTGACTGACAGTCAGCCCTATGTGTTGGGCGCGTGTGTAATGTTTCATTTATCACCTGGGAGATCTGGTAGGAGATCAGTTAACGTAGATCAAAACAGTCCTGATCTACACGTTCTGTGGAGCAAACTAAAACTAACTTCTAAAACATATCAGGCTAGTGTTGAAAGTCTAATGCAGAGGAGAAACCAGATTCTCTCTAGTCTAAATAAATAATGATTCCAGGCTGGCAGAAGCATATCCTCAGAAGAATATCAAGGCTGTACTTTATCTCATTGTCAATTTAGACACATTATACATCCCTACTTACTGTAGAACAAAACCTGGTCTGATATCCAGCACCAGTCAAAAGTGTGGACACACCTACCCATTCAAGTGTTTTTATTTATTTATACTATTTTATACATTGCATAATGATAGTGGAGACATCGAAACTATGAAATAACACATGGAATCATGTAGTAACCAAAAAAGTGTTAAACAAATGAAAATATATTTTATATTTGAGATTCTTCAAAGTAGTCACCCTTTGCCTTGATGACAGCTTTGCACACTTTTGGCATTCTCTCAACCACCTTCATGAGTTAGTCACCTGGAATGCATTTCAATTAATGCGTTTGAGCCAATCAGTTGTGTTGTGACAAGGTACGGTTGGTATACAGAAGATAGCCCTATTTGGAAAAAGACCAAGTCCATATTATGGCAAGAACAGCTCAAATAAACAAAGAGAAACAACAGTCCATCATTGACTTGAAGATATCAAGGTCAGTCAATGGAACATTTCAACAACTTTGAAAGTTTCTTCAAGTGCACTCGCAAAAACCATCAATCGCTATGATGAAAGTGGCTCTCATGAAGACCTCCACAGCAAAGGAAGATCCAGAGTTACCTCTGCTGCAGAGGATATGTTCATTAGAGTTAACAGCGCCTCAGATTGTAGCCTAAATAAATGCTTCACAGAGTTCAAGTAACAGATACATCTCCACATCAACAGTTCAGAGGAGACTGCGTGAATCAGGACATCATGGTGTTGGGGTGCTTTGCTGGTGACACTGTCAGGGATTTATTAGAATTCAAGGCACACTTAACCAGCAAGGCACACTTAACCAGATTTTAAAATAACTACCTCATCTCTGTACCCCTCACATGCAATTATCTATAAGGTCGCTCAGTGAATTTCAAACACAGATTTAACCACAAAGACCAGGGAGGTTTTCCAATGCCTAGCAAAGAAGATCACCTATTGGTAGATTGGTCAACAACAACAACAACAAAAACAGACATTGAAAATCCCTTTGAGCATGGTGAAGTTATTAATTACACTTTGGATGGTGTCTCAATACACCCACAAAGATACAGGCGTCCTTCCTAACTCAATTACTGGAGAGGAAGGAAACCGCTCAGGGATTTCACAAAGATGCCAATGGTGACTTTAAAACAGTTACAGAGTTGAATGGCTGTGGTAGGAGAAAACTAAGGATGGATCAACAACATTGTAGTTACTCCACTATACTAACCTAAATGACAGTGTGAAATGAAGGAAGATATAAAAATATTCCAAAACATGCTTCCTGTTTCCAATAAGTCAATAAAGTAAAGCTGACAAAACAATTGTCAAAGGAATTATGTCCTGAATACAAAGCGTTATGTTTGGAGCAAATCCAACACATCACTGAGTGCCTCTCTTCATATTTTCAAGCATAGTGGTGGCTGCATCATGTTATGGGTATGCAAGGACAAGGAGGGTTTTTTTTATCATAAAAAGAAACGAAATGGAGCTAAACACTGGCAAAATCCTTAAAGTAAACCTGGTTCAGTCTGCTTTCAACAGACACCGGGAGACAAATTCACCTTTCAGCAGGACAATAACCTAAAACACAAGGCCAAATATACACTGGAGTTGCTTTCCAAGACCACATTGAATATTCCTGAGTGGCCGAGTTACAGTTATGACTTAAATCAGCTTGAAAATCTATGTCAAGACTTGAAAATGGCTGACTAGCAATGATGAACAACCAACTTGCCATTATTGTACAAACCAGGTGTGCAATGCTCTTAGAGCGCCAAAGGTGTATTGTCTCAGGGGTGTGAATATGTATGTAAATGAGATATTTCTGTATTTCATTTTCAATAGATTTGCTAAAATATCTGAAAACATGTTTTCACTTTGTCATTATGGGGTGTTGTGTGTAGAATTCAGGCTGTAACAACATGTGGAATATATGCCACTCCAAATTGAGCTCAGGTGCACCCAATTTCCTTTGATTATCCTTGAGATGTCACTACAACTTGATTGGAGTCCACCTGTGGCCAATTCAATTGTTTGGACATAATTTAGAAAACACTTCTAGAGTGTTGAAAGTTTCCAAGAGCACAGTGGTCTCCATCATTGGTAAATGGAAACTAAATATGGAACTACCCAGAGAGTGGCCAGATGGAAGCCACTCCTGAGAAAAGGCACATGACAGCACGCCTGGAGTTTACAAAAAGACACGTGAAAGATTCAGAGCAAAACCTTTAAAAAATGGACTCTTTGGCCTGAATGCAAAATGCTGTGTCTGGAGAAAATCAGGCACAGCTCATCAACCCATCCCTACTGTGAAGTATGGTGGTGGCAGCATCATGCTATGGGGATGCTTTCCAGCTGCAGGGACAGGGAGTCTGGAAAGGATAGAGGGAACAATGAATGGAACCAAATACAAGCAAATCATTGATGAGAACAAGATTCACATTCCAACAGGATAATGACCCCAAGCATACAGTCAAAGCAACGCTAGAATGGATTCAGAACAAGAATGTGAAAGTCCTTTAGTGGCCCAGACATGAATCCCATGGAAAATCTGTGGAAAAACTTAAAGATTGCTCTTCAAGGCCAATCCCCATCTAACATAACAGAGATTGAAAAAATCTGCAAGGAAGAATGGGAGAAAATCCCCAAATCAGATGTGCAAAGCTGATCCAGACATCCCCAAAACGACCAAAAGCAGATCCAGACATCCCTAAGACAACTCAAAGCTGATCCAGACATCCCCAAGATGACTCAAAGCTGATCCAGACATCCCCAAGACGACTCAAAGCTGATCCAGACATCCCCAAGATGACTCAAAGCTGATCCAGACATCCCCAAGATGACTCAAAGCTGATCCAGACATCCCCAAGACAACTCAAAGCTGATCCAGACATACCCTAGATAACTCAAAGCTGATCCAGACATACCCTAGACAACTCAAAACTGATCCAGACAAACCCAAGACGACTCAAAGCTGATCCAGACAAACACAAGATGACTCAAAGCTGATCCAGACATACCCTAGATAACTCAAAGCTGATCCAGACAAACCCAAGACGACTCAAAGCTGTAATAGCCACCAAAGGTGCTTCTGCAAAGTATTGACTCAGGGGTGTGAATACTTATTGAAAATGAAACACAGATTTAATTTACATACAGTAAATGTACTAAGATTTCTAAAAACATGCTTTCACTTTGTCGTTATGGAGTATTTTGTGTAGATATATTTAATCCATTCTGAATTCAGGCTGTAACAATAAAATGTGGAATAAGTCAAGGGGTGTGAATACTCTGATGGCACTGCATATATTGTTTGTAGGCTTGTTGGGCTTTTATGAATGGTTTATTTCTATGTGTTGGGCTGGAGCTGAGATTATTCTTTACAGAGTCAAGTGTATTTGTCCAGGTCTCAATTGTTCCCTGATTTGCACCATTTATTCCTGCTGTCGCCAATTATAATGCAGTAACTTCTAATAGTAACTGTAGCCCTTGGCGAATTGGGAGTCAGGTGATTGCCATCTAAGAGTCAGCAGTAATCGTCTCTGATTAATTGATTCAAGGAGCTATTATCGTTAAGTAACAGATGCAAAGCATTGGAATATTTACATTAATGTACATGAAAATTAATTGAATCACTTTGCCCCAATAGCATTTAACTGCAGGGCTGTCCCACATCATATGGAGGAATGTGTCTACCTGATTTAGGGGACACAGTGAACAGTTGGGAGTTCCGGCCAATTTCATCAAAAAAACATTTTCTTGGTGTCAAATACAGTCTGTATAAGTGTATACATTTATGGTTTGGATTATGGGATGCGAAGATCATATTTTTACATATTCTGTTCCAGTTAAAGGGTTGTTCAGATTCAATAAGATCTGTGTACCATACTTTAATGGCTAGCTCAGAATAAGAGCTTTCCAAAATGGAAATCTTTTCTTTGGGAGCCCAGATCATTTATTTATAAATCACATCATTGGATGGTTTGCAAATTGTATTTCCCAAGGGACTCTAGGCCAGCATTGCTGACGTACGTTGTAAATATAGAAAAAAATTATAATTTGCCTGGTAATGTGTACAGTATGTCTTTCAAATCCTGGAATGTTTACAAACCATTACTGTCCATGATTTCGGCAAGAGTAAGGGATTCCACATTTGGACCATTGGGAGGGAGGGGTGCAAAAGGCCACCCTACAGATCACATGGCATGACATTTTGATTCCCAGTAACAATGTTTTTAAATGTTACATCAAATTTAAGTTGTGTGGGCAATAATAGGACCAAAATGAAGTTTACTGTTTAAGGGATATATCAGTGGAGACCACCTCTTCCAGGGCAATAGAGACACCATATTACATTGTTTAAGGGATATATCAGTGGAGACCACCTCTTCCAGGGCAATGGCAGACACCATATTACATTATTTATGGGAAATATCAGTGGAGACAACCTCTTCCAGGGCAATAGGAGACACCATATTTCTCACTATACTCAGCCAGGGGGCAGAAGAATCATGTCTAAACCAATTTATGATGGGGGGAAATGCTTGTGCATGGAAATACAATGTAATGTTTGATACGGATAGTCTTCGCTCTTCCCCTCTTTGTATGTTTGTTCATTTTTACCCGGGCTCACTTACCTTGCTCATATATATATATATGGCTCCTGAGTGGTGCAGCGGTCTAAGGCAATGCATCTCAGTGCAAGAGGCATCACTAGAGTCCCTGGTTCGATTCCAGGCTGTATCACACCCAGCCATGATAGAGTCCCATAGGGCGGCGCACAGTGTGGTCCGGGTTTGGCCGTCATTGTAAATAAGAATTGGTTCTTAATTGACTTGCCTAGTTAAATAAAGTTTCAATTAAAAATACACACTTTTAAACCACATTATGGATTTCATCCCAATAGCCAGAAGGGGGAAACAATTGGGATTCAATTGGTAGAGATGGAGTCTTCCCTCAGGGTTGAGAGAGGCAGTAGGGCAGATTTGGTTAGATTTATTTAGTTGAGATGGAGCTGAATTTGTCTATGATCTTCAAAGCTCTTGGGAGGAATTAGGATACACTGTCTAGAATAAGTAAGATATCGTCGGCGTATAATGATATGCTATGATCCGTAGATTTGAGATATTGGTGTAATTTTTGGATTGTCGAATTGCCTGGGCCAGGATCTCCCTAGACAAAAACAGCAGAAGTGAGATGGGATCACCTTGCCTGCTACTTCTAGGGTATGAATACTTTCTGAAGGCACTGTCTAAGACGAATATATGATTTTCTCCAACAAAAAACAGGGAGAGGGTATCAACACTTCTAATTCGGGTGAACCTAACATTTAACCTGCTATGCTGAACAGTCAAGCAGAGGTTGGTTACCCTCAGTAATCGCTCTTAATAAAATCCCAGTACTTAAAACATATAGAATGCTAGATCTAGACAAACAAGGACACAGCAGTGATCTGAGATTCAGCACCATGGACCACGGCAGAATCAAAATCCTGGAATTGGAGGTTCTGCACAACATGAACGTGGACAGCCACCATGCAATGGACTGGTAGAACCCATTGGATAAAGGAAGGAAGACAAATCCAGGAAGACAGAGGGCTGAATTGGAAGACTCCCGCACCAACTTCCTTTAATACTTGCTCTGTCTCAGAGCAAGTATTAACCAATCCCTGCACACATTTATATTTCATATTTAAAAATAAAAGTTGCACACTAACATGAATCCTCATCCTTATTGATCAGACATGATTCATGTTTTGCTATATTATGTGAAACGTCTGTTCGCCTGTGAACAATCCACATCTGTCAGGCTGTTTGATTTGCAGTATGCAAGACAATAACCCTAGTTGACTCCCGCTAAATTTGAATTCTATAAGTGCAGAATTCACTTGAATCCCCCCCCCATATGTCTAATTCTTTCAGATTACATTGAATGCTCAAGAGAGAGAATAGACACTTAACAGTCTTGTAATAGTTCAGATGGTAGTGATACAGACTGTCTGGTCAGAGTAAGAACACAGTCACCTTTAACAGCTCAAATGTTTCTTTGACACCCATTTTAACATGAGACAGGCTCCTCATGTTGCTTTACAACTGCACATGTCAATACGAGAGGCCAATACAAGTGGTGTTATTGTGGAAAGCCTAATCTTTAAAAAGAGATTAACTTAAAAAAAATCTTTTTTTTAAAGGAACTACACGTCATTTGTGAGGCCAGCAAATCTCCAAATAAAGTCTGGCTCAGGCCCTGTCAATTTGACAACAACAGCCAGTCTGTCTTTTAAGGACCAATAAGAGGTTTTGGGGGTAAAATATTGTATAACATCATTCTACTATTACTGTAGATAGAAATTCAAAATATTTGACATTTCTAATGCTTGTTTGCAGGACATAAAATGTACTTTTTGGTACAAAAGCCACTGTGGCAGGAATATTTATTATTATTTTTAAATCTACCAGCCAAAATATTTTCCACAAAAATTACACCAAAAAACAAACAGATGAGCATGCTTTGTAATGTTTCTAAAACAATAAGTGTATTACTAGTAAGAAGTAAAATTGGTATATTCATTCATTTAATTTAACCAAAATATCAGAGACAAAAATGTTCACCTGCACCTTTAAGGGAGGGAGGTTACCGTGGCAACGCAAATCAGTACTGTTTCTGCCTGTGAGATTGACTAGTAGAAGCAGTGGTCTTCTCTTCCCAAGCAGTTGAAACTCAAACAGAGAAAAACAACCTAGCTTGTGAACAAAACAATGGAAATAGCCAAGAAACACAAGGACAGGGTTTCACTTCAGTAGACTTTCTTTTCAAGTAAATTAGACCAACTTTTATGCCTGTGCACAGCGCTTCTAAAAATGTAATCTTTCACTCAGCTCTTCACGTACGCACAGTCCCCCAGCCAGGCTGTGTTGCAGAGCGAGGTGGAATAGGCTATATATTACCAGCTATGAAACAAAAACGGCAGAAATATTTTGAAAACAGCTAGTGCAGCATATATGTCACTATAAATGTGATCAAACTTGACTTGTTATATTCACAAATGCGAGTGAAATACTTGCACTGTGAAGTCCTGACCACCCAGCAACATGGCTGGGGAAAAAAGAAAATCCACATTTGGCAGATGTTCATTTTAGGCCCTGATTGTTTGCCTCCATTTATTGGGATTGTTGGACATCGTAGTAATGGTTCTCTTCAATGGGTGGTGCTGAAGGATCCATTCCACTCTGCTTCATTTGGACGGCGATGTCAAATAGGTAGTCATAACATTCACACCTGGAACAAGACACGTGGATAACCCACTACCACACAAACCTCTAGAAAGCACCAATGATGCATTTAAAACAGTGATACGTTCATTCTAAATGACACATTCACAGTAATACTTCTACAAACATTACTTTTAGACTATTTATAATTAGTTATTCACATATATAAAACATTATGTTACTTCATAATTATTCATTAACTCACATGGTCTTGGCTTTCTCCCAGGACTCCCCCCACACGTAGACGCCGTGGCGCCGGACGAGGACCGCACAGGAGTCTGGGTACTGCTCCATGGCCAGCGCCATGCGCTCCTTCAGGTCCCGCTCCTCCGGGGTGTTCTCAATGATGGGGACCACCAGGGTTTCATCATATCTACACACACACACACACACACGTCAACGTCAGTGTGTGAGCAGAATGCATAGTCAATAAGGCCACTATCTAAAATCAAGTGTCAGTTTCCCCTGAATGAAAATGTGCCAGAATTGACAGGAGTTACAAGGTAACATCTGGATTCCCACATTCATTTCCATAAGCTGCCTGGGCTGGACTGTTTCAGTACAGACATTCACACTGTAGCACATTGGCAGGTAGCTTAGTGATTAGAGTGTTGGGCCAGTAACCGTAAGATTGCTGGATCGAATCCCTGAGCTGACAAGGTAAAAATCTGTCATTCTGCCCCTGAACAAGGCAGTTAACCCACTGTTCCCTGGGCAACGAAGATGTGGATGTTGTTTTAGGCAGCCGCCCGCACATCTGATTCAGAGGGGCTGGGTTAAATGTAGAAGACACATTTCAGTTGGACAACTGACTAGGAAATCCCCTTTCCCATTGAGCACTTATACGGCCGTAGTTGGCGCTGGAGGTGCCCTCGCCAGGTGCCAGCCCGTAGTTGGTGCTGGAGGTGTCCTCGCAACCTGCCCGCCCGTAGTTGGTGCTGGAGGTGTCCTCGCAACCTGCCCGCCCGTAGTGCTGGAGGTGGTGCTGGAGGTGTCCTCGCAACCTGCCCGCCCGTAGTTGGTGCTGGAGGTGTCCTGCCCGCCCGTAGTTGGTGCTGGAGGTGTCCTCGCAACCTGCCCGCCACGTGCCTACCTGTAGTTGGTGCTGGAGGTGTCCTAGCCACGTGCCTAGCCCTGCAGTTGGTGCTGGAGGTGTCCTAGCCACGTGCCTACCTGCAGTTGGTGCTGGAGGTGTCCTAGCCATGTGCCTACCTGTAGTTGGTGCTGCAGTTGGAGGTGTCCTAGCCATGTGCCTACCCTAGCCATGGTGCTGCCTAGCCATGTGCCTACCTGTAGTTGGTTCTGGAGGTGTCCTAGCCATGTGCCTACCTGTAGTTGGTTCTGGAGGTGTCCTAGCCATGTGCCTACCTGTAGTTGGTTCTGGAGGTGTCCTAGCCATGTGCCTACCTGTAGTTGGTTCTGGAGGTACCCTTGCGGATTCCCTTTATCATCTCCTGGTGAGTTATGCGGAACTCCTTGCCAGGATAAAACAGAGTTGCCATGACAGCAGCCTTGGAGTGGGTGTGGATGACGGCCTGCGCCGCTGAGGAACAGGAGGGAGACAGTTAGCATGTTGGCCTATTCGTGGGTCTGTGAATACAGCTCACCCCTCAGACATGTTAATCATTCATTAACAGAGAGAGCTCACCCCTCATACATGTGTATCATTCATTAACAGAGAGAGCTCACCCCTCATAGTGTATCATTCATTAACAGAGAGAGCTCACCCCTCATAGTGTATCATTCATTAACAGAGAGAGCTCACCCCTCATAGTGTATCATTCATTAACAGAGAGAGCTCACCCCTCATAGTGTATCATTCATTAACAGAGAGCTCACCCCTCATAGTGTATCATTCATTAACAGAGAGAGCTCACCCCTCATAGTGTATCATTCATTAACAGAGAGCTCACCCCTCATAGTGTATCATTCATTAACAGAGAGCTCACCCCTCATAGTGTATCATTCATTAACAGAGAGAGCTCACCCCTCATAGTGTATCATTCATTAACAGAGAGCTCACCCCTCATAGTGTATCATTCATTAACAGAGAGCTCACCTCTCAGTGTATCATTCATTAACAGAGAGCTCACCCCTCATAGTGTATCATTCATTAACAGAGAGCTCACCTCTCAGTGTATCATTCATTAACAGAGAGCTCACCTCTCATAGTGTATCATTCATTAACAGAGAGGGTATCACATTGGCTCACCCTTCAGGTTCATTCATTAACAGGGGGAGGGGACCCCTGAGTGTATCATTCTCTCCTCCACATCACAGACAAACATGTGTATCATTCATTAACAGGGAGCTCACCCCATAGTGTATCATTCATTAACAAAACATATCTCCAGAAACTGTCAAACTAAGTAGTCCAAGTTGGCTCTGATGATATGAAGGCAAAACACCAGCCCTGCTCACCTGTAGTCTCTATGATGATATGAAGGTAAAACACCAGCCCTGCTCACCTGTAGTCTCTATGATGATATGAAGGTAAAACACCAGCCCTGCTCACCTGTAGTCTCTCTGATGATATGAAGGCAAAACACCAGCCCTGCTCACCTGTAGTCTCTATGATGATATGAAGGTAAAACACCAGCCCTGCTCACCTGTAGTCTCTATGATGATATGAAGGTAAAACACCAGCCCTGCTCACCTGTAGTCTCTATGATGATATGAAGGTAAAACACCAGCCCTGCTCACCTGTAGTCTCTTTGATGATATGAAGGCAAAACACCAGCCCTGCTCACCTGTAGTCTCTTTGATGATATGAAGGCAAAACACCAGCCCTGCTCACCTGTAGTCTCTTTGATGATATGAAGGCAAAACACCAGCCCTGCTCACCTGTAGTCTCTTTGATGATATGAAGGTAAAACACCAGCCCTGCTCACCTGTAGTCTCTATGATGATATGAAGGCAAAACACCAGCCCTGCTCACCTGTAGTCTCTCCTTCTGCACTCCAGACGGGGCAATGTAGATCTGATCTCTAGGTACAACAAAATGGGGAGATGAATGTTCATTAGCTAGCATGCATGCATGCATATATATCTCTCTCTCTCTCTCTACATTTAACTAAAGACCAAGTCACGTATGAAGTTTTGAATAAAAAAAAAATGATTCAACAATATTAAAGTCAGAGCACTTACCCACGTCTCAAACTTAGCCCTCCTCCTGTCCCAGTAACCCAGCCGAGTTGGTAGAAAAGACGACATAACTCTGGGATGAGAAGCCGTGGATGTTCCTTGTCCTGAAACAAGGTGATGGGGAAACACTACATTACCCAGACACCATAATGGCTCATCATTTACCTTCAGGTGCTTGTGCAAATTATGACTGTTGTGAGATGTGGCCACATCCATTTACCTCTCCTCACTCCTTCTGGGTCTTAAACTGGAGCTGTGTGTTCTCTCTCTCACCCTCTCCCTGTTAAAGTCCCCCCCTGTCGTTTCTCTCTAGCTCTCTGGCTATGGACTCCCCAAAATATCTTCCTCCGACTTCCCTCATCGCATCTATTGTCCTTAGATTCTTGCTCTACTCACTGTCTAGCCTACAAGTTAAGGTGTGAATCTAGCTCGTTACTTGTTTGCAATTTCAGATTGCAAGACTTGTTTTAAATGTGTTAGGCAGCCTAGCTAGATAACCTACAACGGTTAGCAGTCGTTCCAAAGCACATACCTGAGACTCCGTCGACTCGGAACCATTTTCCTTGTCATCAATGGTGGCATCACAAACAGATGTCATTTTATTTTGGATAGATGCAGAACGAACTGCTTTTTCAACCGGTGGAACCAGATTCTTCTTGCAAGTTCCCTCTTTTTCACCCGGTGGAACCAGATTCTTCTTGCGACCACGTCCTGGGAGGTTGACTACAACTCCATGGACAGCATGCTTCCTGATAACATTACGAACTGTGGAAACAGCAATGCCAAGGTCTCGGGAGATGGACTTGTAACCTTGCTTAAGTCCATGTTTGGTTATAATCAAATTCCTTACATCCTCAGATAGTTCTTTCCCCTTCGCCATGTTCACAGTGGTAACGTTATAATGAAGCAGAATAATGGCTGTTTTTACCTTGTAAAAATACCTGCAACTTTCCACAGTACACGTGTGAACACGTTTTTATTTTAATTTATATTTGAAGACGTAATGAATTATTTAAAATAAACGTACAAGGGTGCCAATACACTAGGTCGCAACCGTAACAGGCTGGCCAAAAAGCAAACTAGATAACGTTAGGCTCTGGTAGCTCACTAACTAACTGGTGCTACTTTAACATGCGACGTTATTCCTCCTCAACGAAATCTAAAACAACATATCGTTTAAATACAATATTTCGCCACATGTTTAAATGGAACAATTCAGTTTTATCGCGTTTTAAATACCTTTGTGTGTTTGTTTGAAAGCAGAGGGGTCGTCATTAGTGCGACAGGATATAGTAAGGACCTCCAGATCTCTTGCACGTGGCCTTGTATTGTGCCTGAAGACAATTATCGAATAATCGCAGAGGTCTTTGATAATCGGCAAAAATAAGATGAAACAATTCTTAGCAATTCAAAATCAAACGTGTTTTATTATTTGTTCATATTTTTGTTTGAAGAAGTATATCCTATATCAGGGTAACTTCAACCTGGAGAGGGTGTAGCACAAGTATGCCTAACAAGCACCAGGTGGTAGCAGAGCACAAATAAATTAAACCAAATTTATGGTAACGACAGGTACTTTTTTCTTGTCTAGTCATGAAAAGTGGTCGCTCTCTTCCCAACTAGTCACCAATTTACATCATGGTGCTTGCAGGCTGCAGTCTAATTACAGTGTAGATGCCTACTAGTACATTATATTATTATATTATATTTGAGTCATTTAGCAGATGCTCTTATCCAGAGCAACTTACAGTTAGTGCATTCAAGAGACCTGAGCTGGCAGAACGGAGTGCCTGGGTTAAGGTGTAGGGTTTGAGCATAGCCTGAAGTGGCAGTTCCTAGTGCTGTTCCGTAGATAAGTACCATGGTCTTGTAGTGGACGTGAGCTTCGACTGGAAGCCAGTGGAGTGTGTGGAGGGGCAGAGTGACATTAGAGAACTTTGGATGGTTGAAAACCAGACGGGCTGCAGTGTTGTATTACTGTATCTATCAGCATTTGAAAGGATAGTGTGGCTGTGACATGAACTCTTCATAACAAACATCTAGTCCTGCAACCTGAAACATGACCATTAGGCCTTTAATATAATGTTGGTTTACAACCTTGTTGTAGGCCTATCCATCCCAGGGGGCGGGATGTTTCCTTGGGACAGCTTTACTTCACCAAAGTCGTTATTAGATACATTGTTTTATAATTGACAGATGACCATGTTTGTTATCAAGAAACATTTTCCATAAGCCTGCCTTTTACTTAGTGTTTTTTGGACTGACAGTGTGTAGGATATCATGGGGAGGTAGCATATAGATGGCTGGGGTGAAAAGTGGAGGGGTAAGTCCAGGCCAATAGGGATTTCTAGGTTCTCGTCAGACAGGATAAAATGCCTTGTGTTGACAGAAGTGCCGGGGACACGTGACAGGCATTGGATCGTTGCATGCTGAAGGCTTAGGCCTTCACTTAGGGAGTGGATATTTAAAGGCATGGTAACAGGCACGTTCACCAAAGCTGAGTTTACTGACAAGGAACAGTTAAGACTGATTTAGACACAGTCTTAATGTATACTATGTTGATACTACTGTGATACTACGGTGATACTACGGTGATACTATGGTGATACTATAGTGATACTATGGTGATACTATGGTGATACTATGGTGATAGTATGGTGATACTATGGTGATAGTATGGTGATACTACGGTGATACTATGGTGATACTATGGTGATACTACGGTGATACTACGGTGATACTATGGTGCTACTATGGTGATACTACTGTGATAGTATGGTGATAGTATGGTGATACTACTATGGTGGTACTACGGTGATAGTATGGTGATAATATGGTGATAGTATGGTGATACTACGGTGATAGTATGGTGATAGTATGGTGATAATATGGTGATAGTATGGTGATACTATGGTGGTACTACGGTGATAGTATGGTGATACTATGGTGATAGTATGGTGATAGTATGGTGAGACTACGGTGATAGTATGGTGATACTATGGTGATACTACGGTGATAGTATGGTGATACTATGGTGGTACTACGGTGATAGTATGGTGATACTATGGTGATAGTATGGTGATACTGCGGTGATACTACAGTGATACTGCGGTGATAGTATGGTGATACTAGGTGTTAAAATGGCCAGCTCTTATGTAGTAGTTACATCAACCCTAATCTAGTAGTTAGTTGTACTTGTTCTCATTCTTTGTACCTACAAGACCCCACTTGTATCAGCCAATCACAGTCCACTATTCCCTGTGCACCTCACTGAACCTCGCTCCTGTCTTCAGAGTGAGATCGCGGTCAGACGAGAATGGATTCAATAATTATTTTAGCAACAATGTTTATCTTTAATGTACAATCTGTATAAACTATGAGAATAGAAAAGTTCAGAACTTTTGTGAAACATCACAGCACAGTTGAACAATATATATGGCAAATAGAAATCAACACTGGATGGTGTTAAAGTTAGATGGGAGGGGTTGAATGGAGCTGAAGGGTGGGACTAATAACAACAAGATAACTCATTTTAAATACACTGTGTCCGTAAAAAGTATATAGGTTCAGAATTTCTGTGAAACAGCACAGTTAAACTATATATGGCAAATATAAATCAAACTGGATGGACATCAGAAATAGATGGGAGATGACCATGTTTGTTATCAAGATGTTGCTAAGTTCATATTCACCATATTTATCAGGGGTTTTCCTTTCATGTGTGTCATGTTACTACTAGCCAGCTAAGCCAGAATATGAGCCACTAACGATAGCTCGTTCGGCTTGGTGATGAAGCTCACATGTACTGTTTCAAGGTAAATATATTCTGTTTATGTTGTCTGTTGATGCGTATAGCTGTGTTTATGTACATTTACAGTCTTTATGTAGCCTCGTGCTACCATGTACTGTGTGTAGCCTTATGATGTATGTATGTAGCCTAAATTTACCTGTGCCTTCGCTGGTGGTGCAGTTGCTATTCCACGTTGGTCGTGGTCTTGTGCACATGTGCAGAATCTGTCTGATGTTGACTGTGTGAATGTGGGATTCTAGAATCTGTCTGATGTTGACTGTGTGAATGTGGGATTCTAGAATCTGTCTGATGTTGACTGTGTGAATGTGGGATTGTAGAATCTGTCTGATGTTGACTGTGTGAATGTGGGATTCTAGAATCTGTCTGATGTTGACTGTGTGAATGTGTGGTTCTAGAATCTGTCTGATGTTGACTGTGTCAATGTGGGATACTTGAATCTGTCTGATGTTGACTGTGTGAATGTGGGATTCTAGAATCTATCTGATGTTGACTGTGTGAATGTGTGGTTCTAGAATCTGTCTGATGTTGACTGTGTGAATGTGTGGTTCTAGAATCTGTCTGATGTTGACTGTGTGAATGTGTGGTTCTAGAATCTGTCTGATGTTGACTGTGTCAATGTGGGATTCTTGAATCTGTCTGATGTTGACTGTGTGAATGTGTGGTTCTAGAATCTGTCTGATGTTGACTGTGTGAATGTGTGGTTCTAGAATCTGTCTGATGTTGACTGTGTCAATGTGGGATTCTTGAATCTGTCTGATGTTGACTGTGTGAATGTGTGGTTCTAGAATCTGTTTGATGTTGACTGTGTGAATGTGTGATTCTAGAATCTGTCTGATGTTGACTGTGTGAATGTATTGTCCTGTCAGTGTGTTCTACTAGCTGTGTGTATTTGGCTTTGCCCCGTACGTTGTCTGGAAGCTCTTACTTATGCTTATTATTTTCTTGTATCTTTCCATTGAACAACTTTTAGGAGTGTGGCGTGTTGAACCCAATATCTGCAATAAACCTGTTCTGAAGACATCTGATTAGTTCTTGCCAGACAGACGTGTGGTGGCTGAACCTTATCCACCACCACTTGTATCTCTCTATTAGTGCTGCTCTACATGGTCCCGACCCAGCAGCCTTTAGTATTGCTCACTGTGGTGGAAGTGTTTCACTTGTCATCTGGCACGGACACACACAGATGCACAGTGTAGCCACAAGTAACCACATACAGGAAACTTCAGTCAATATGAAGCATGTTTGGAAATTCCCCACAGGATTAACGATCATTTCCACATCCTCCTTCCATGGTACAGACATCTCTTTCACCATCCTCCTTCCATGGTATGGACATCTCTTTCCCTATCATTCTTCCATGTTATGGACATCTCTTTCCCTATCATCCTTCCATGTTACAGACATCTCTTTCACCATCATCCTTCCATGTTACAGACATCTCTTTCACCATCATCCTTCCATGTTACAGACATCTCTTTCACCATCCTCCTTCCATGTTACGGACATCTCTTTCCCTATCATCCTTCCATATTATGGACATCTCTTTCCCCATCATCCTTCCATATTACGGACATCTCTTTCCCCATCATCCTTCCATGTTACAGACATCTCTTTCACCATCCTCCTTCCATGGTATGGACATCTCTTTCCCTATCATCCTTCCATATTACGGACATCTCTTTCCCTATCATCCTTCCATGTTATGGACATCTCTTTCCCTATCATCCTTCCATGTTACAGACATCTCTTTCCCTATCATCCTTCCATGTTACAGACATCTCTTTCACCATCCTCCTTCCATGTTACTAGGTCAATTGTGTCTGTCTGTGTACATATGTAAATGTCATGCATCCCACCATCCCCAAGTCTGTGTGTACTCACAGGCATGCATGTGTGTGTGTGTGTGCATGCTTACATGTAGGTCTGTCAGTGTGTGTGTGTGTGTGTGTGTGTGTGTGTGTGTGTGTGTGTGTGTGTGTGTGTGTGTGTGTGTGTGTGTGTATGTGTGTGGTGTGTGTCTTCAGTATGCATGCTTGTGTAACCGGTGTGAAATGGCTAGCCAGTTAGCGGTGCAATCATTGACGTCACTTGCTCTGAGACATTGAAATAGTTGTTTTCCCATGGCTTTTGTGGAGAGAGATAGGTAACAATGCTTTTGTCAATGTGTTCAGAGAGACCCTGGTTGAAGCCCAGGTTGGGGGAAGGAGAGAGACGGAAGCAACACATTATACATGGGAGGTGTGTGTGCGTGCAGGAGCAGGCCCCGTACCTTTTATTTTCTCTCAGGCTGTCTAAAGCTTCAAAGGCCTTAGTACCCAGACCAGGAAGTGATGACAATTCCACTTTAAGCCAGAGGGGTGTGTGGTGGACGAGACGGGACAGGTGTCTACTACCCAGCCCACACATGTTTAGTCATCTGAGAAACACACCTCTCTACGTAGGTGCTGTACTGAGTCATCCCGGCTTCCTGTTGGTCCAGACTGGGCCACCAAAGACCCTCTACTGAGTCATTCTAACTTTCTGTTGGTCCTGACTGGGCCACCAAAGACCCTCTACTGAGTCATTCTAACTTTCTGTTGGTCCTGACTGGGCCACCAAAGACCCTATACAGTAGGCCTGGGCAATTCCAGTCCTCAGGGGCCTGATTGGTGTCACTTTTCGCCCATCCCTAGAAACACACCTGATTTAAACGAATTGCATTTTTAACTGAAGATCAAGATTAGTTGGTTATTGGAGTCAGGTGTGTTAGCTGGGACTGACAGGTGTGTTAGCTGGGACTAACAGGTGCGTTAGCTGGGACTGGGGGAAAAGTGTGACACCAATCAGGCCCTGAGGACTGGAGTTGTCCAGGCCTGCTCTACTGAGTTATCCTGACTTCCTGTTGGCCACCAAAGATCCTCTACTGAGTTATCCTGACTTCCTGTTGGTCCTGACTGGGCCACCAAAGATCCTCGACTGAGTTATCCTGACTTCCTGATGGCCACCAAAGACCCTCTATTCCCATCAGCTCCTGCAGCTCAATGACTATAGAGAAGAATGGGGCATGTTGAGCCATGTTGTACATTCAGCATCACTACGTCAAGTGAAATATTACATTCTTTCTAACAAAGATATCTACAGTACATATATTTTAGGATGTTGTGTATCCCTGGAAATAATCATCATTTATGTAAACATAACAGTTTTGAAAACATAGCTTGGTCTATTGGCATAACAGCGGGTATGGGGTAGGTTGAGCATAGGGACAGAGTAAGTTGAGCTGCCTTGGGGTAAGAGTAATGGTGTCCTGTGACATTGGGGGTGATGGTGCTGGTAGGTCATCTTAAATTTATGCATACATTCAGATATAGATTCAATATCACTTACCCTTCTATTTGTTGACAAGTTGTCTGGGACAGGGATGCTGTTTTGATGCGCCAATTCGTAGACAAGTTCTCTGTGTTTGAGGCTACTAAGCCCATGAGACTGATCTATGAGACTCCATGTCATCAGATATGAACTTGTGTTCCTCTGCTACTCTGGCTTTGCAGCTGTTCCAAAGGACTTCTACCATTCTCTCACTTCCTCTCTCAACAACGTCAAGGGGAACCAGACCACTGCTTGTTTTACGTTTGTATACACGGGACACAATGGTGTGTGCTCTGTTATAATACAAACGTACTATCGTGAGTTCATATGCATGACATATCGCAAAAACACTATGCATAAAACTGACCAAATGTAATCAACAAAATAGAATCATCATTTGTATGGGTTGTGGTGGCTATCGGCTCAACTTACCCCGAGGCAAACATATAGACTATGTTAATCCACACAGCTACAAGGATGCACTTTCCTGCTAGATTTAGGACCTCATATTTGAGCCAGTTTTCTACAGCAGGAAAATAATCTTGCAGCAACAGAAAAAGTGAATTATAATTAATGGACATTTTTGCAGCTGTTGATACATTTTTTATAAGCGGAAATCAAGTTTAAATGACAAACTTCAGAAGCCTCTTTAAACCTCAAATACACTACACTTTTTAAATGTCCTTTCATTGCAGGAAAGTTCTCCTGAAACAGAGTGATCAAATTAAGATCTGTAAAACAATCTTAAAACTATCTACTTTGGTTTAGATACGAGCATCATGAAACATATTAATACATTCATTTGACTTGGTGAAAATATATATATTTTAAAATCTATCTTGCTTACCACTTTTTCCATGTGGTTTCATCCTTCACAGACTCCATGAAATGACAATCTGTTCCTAAATATTTGGTCATGATTAATATGGTTGGATAAAAAAAGAAAAGAAGAGACCTATTGGTAATGTGAGAAAGAGATATATGGATAGTTAGAGAGAGAGAGTGTGTGTGTGTGTGTGTGTGTGTGTGTGTGTGTGTGTGTGTGTGTGTGTAAGAAAGAGATAGAGGGAGAAAGCCAGAGAGGGAGAGTTTTTAAAAGAGAGGGTGTGTTCTGTGTTCTAGCCCACCTCCGCCAACCAATCGACTGTCACTAGCTATCGATGATGCACTGATGTGACTCGCATCTCAGTATAAAAAAGTTGAGCTACACCCTTCAAACCAGTTCAGTCATCCCACAGACACTCCTAGGAAAACAAGCCAGCCTTCTTGGGAACAGAACCACAGAGCACAGCAGTACACATTCTCTCATCTCTCCCTCGATGCCTATCTCTGATCTCAGGATGTGGACTCTACTGCTTGGGGTTATTTTCGGACTTCTGGCACCTGTTCAGTCCGACCCTGTTCCTGGTGAGTAACAATTTATTACTGTCCCAGGAAACAAATTAGTGAAACCCTGCTCTTTGGCTGAGTTGGTAGTGTATGGTGCTTGCAAAGCCAGGGTTGTGGGTTCAATTCCCAGGGCCATCCAAAAGTAAAAATGCATGAGAAATTGTGTTCACATTAAACAAGATCAGATATTATTGTTGGGGTTGCTTGTCACAGTCTGACAACCATCCCCATTGTAATAACATACCCAGTAAGCTAAATTACGTTGAAAAGATACCTAGAAGCCTTATTTTCCAGACATTGAAAAGACGTCTATGTTTCACAAGTTTGGACAGCATGGTACAGTACAATGGAGTTTAATTCAGCACAGTACAGTACAGTATAGTCCAATGGAGTTTAATTCAGTACAGTACAGTACAATGGAGTTTAATTCAGTACAGTACAGTACAGTCCAATGGAGTTTAATTCAGTACAGTACAGTCCAATGGAGTTTAATTCAGCACAGTACAGTACAGTATAGTCCAATGGAGTTTAATTCAGTACAGTACAGTCCAATGGAGTTTAATTCAGTACAGTACAGTACAGTACAGTCCAATGGAGTTTAATTCAGTACAGTACAGTCCAATGGAGTTTAATTCAGTACAGTGCAGTCCAATGGAGTTTAATTCAGTACAGTGCAGTCCAATGGAGTTTAATTCAGTACAGTGCAGTACAGTACAATGGAGTTTAATTCAGCATAATACAGTACAGTTCAATGGAGTTTAATTCACCACAGTACAGTACAGTCCAATTTAATTCAGTACAGTATATATTTTTTTAACTTTCTTGAACAAAATATATTTCTCTGAGTCATTGTGTTAGCATAAAACAAAATAATAAAAACATGTTTGGGAGCAAAACATCCCCAGCTGGCCATTGGTTGTGTATTAATCAGGGTTATTAAAACATCCCCAGCTGGCCATTGGTTGTGTATTAATCAGGGTTATTAAAACATCCCCAGCTGGCCATTGGTTGTGTATTAATCAGGGTTATTAAAACATCCCCAGCTGGCCATTGGTTGTGTATTAATCAGGGTTATTAAAACATCCCCAGCTGGCCATTGGTTGTGTATTAATCAGGGTTATTAAAACATCCCCAGCTGGCCATTGGTTGTGTATTAATCTGGGTTATTAAAACATCCCCAGCTGGCCATTGGTTGTGTATTAATCAGGGTTATTAAAACATCCCCAGCTGGCCATTGGTTGTGTATTAATCAGGGTTATTAAAACATCCCCAGCTGGCCATTGGTTGTGTATTAATCAGGGTTATTAAAACATCCCCAGCTGGCCATTGGTTGTGCAGCCAAGTAAAATGGGTCACTGTCTAAGACCTCCTGTTGTATCTGAACACAGGCTTATGGAATTCAAGTAATCCTATCCTCGTCTGATGAGTCTGCACTTTTCTACTTCACCGGAGAGCCTCATTGTGTTTCAAACCTACCTGTACTCTAGCTCAGTGAAATCTGGGGGACCTATTCTTTACATGTTTAGTGCCTAAGTCCCCCTTCCCTCCCCCTTCCCCCTCCCCACGTAGACAGACACACAGCAGTCTTTGTAGCAATTGCTGAGCTGTTCCAACAGGTGCATTAATGTGTATATCCTGAATTTCTGTGAAACCAAAGTGCTGTGGTGAGTTTCATACAAGCTTGGGTGAAAACCTCATACAGGTAAAACTGTTATTGGACAGGGAGAAACCTCATACAGGTAAAACTGTTATTGGACAGAGAGAAACCTCATACAGGTAAAACTGTTATTGAACAGGGAGAAACCTCATACAGGTAAAACTGTTATTGGACAGAGAGAAACCTCATACAGGTAAAACTGTTATTGAACAGGGAGAAACCTCATACAGGTAAAACTGTTATTGGACAGAGAGAAACCTCATACAGGTAAAACTGTTATTGGACAGGGAGAAACCTCATACAGGTAAAACTGTTATTGGACAGGGAGAAACCTCATACAGGTAAAACTGTTATTGGACAGGGAGAAACCTCATACAGGTAAAACTGTTATTGGACAGGGAGAAACCTCATACAGGTAAAACTGTTATTGGACCAGGAGAAACCTCATACAGGTAAAACTGTTATTGGACAGGGAGAAACCTCATACAGGTAAAACTGTTATTGGACAGGGAGAAACCTCATACAGGTAAAACTGTTATTGAACAGGGAGAAACCTCATACAGGTAAAACTGTTATTGAACAGGGAGAAACCTCATACAGGCAAAACTGTTATTGGACAGGGAGAAACCTCATACAGGTAAAACTGTTATTGGACCAGGAGAAACCTCATACAGGTAAAACTGTTATTGGACAGGGAGAAACCTCATACAGGTAAAACTGTTATTGGACAGAGAGAAACCTCATAAAGGTAAAACTGTTATTGGACAGAGAGAAACCTCATACAGGTAAAACTGTTATTGGACAGGGAGAAACCTCATACAGGTAAAACTGTTATTGGACAGGGAGAAACCTCATACAGGTAAAACTGTTATTGGACAGGGAGAAACCTCATACAGGTAAAACTGTTATTGGACCAGGAGAAACCTCATACAGGTAAAACTGTTATTGGACAGGGAGAAACCTCATACAGGTAAAACTGTTCACAAGTGTGTTAGAAATGGAGGCCTGAGATTGCTTGACATAAAGGATAATGTATTTGGTGTCAAATTTTAAGAACAATGTCAAAGATAAGAGCAGTTACTTCTACTTTTGTTTGAAAACAGTATTTAATGACAGTCAACATTCCATGAAACAGTTAAGCTCCTTTGGAGGATTCAACAAATACCTAAGGAAAGGGGTCAGAGATAAGTTTGGGATTGGGCAACAGTATCCCTGGTCAGCTCCCTAGTACCCCCTCTCGCCACAGTACACACTTAGAATTAGTGGTGACTTGAGGAACCCAGGAGATCCTCAAGGATCCCCTGAGTTTCTCAAGGAACCATTGCTAGTCAATGGCTCATATTTGCACCTTTGTTTAGTTGAGGGGTTCTTGGTGGAACCTTTAACGTTTCAATGTAGCAACAGGTTCCAGGAGGAACCCTGGAGTGGAGGCGTGGCTTATTAGGGGTGTGGCTTTAAGATATATCTTGTTGGGTCACCGGTTTGAGTAAATGTCCTTCCTGTTCATCTGTTCTGTTGTTCAAGGAAGCTTACAGAGGTGAATGACTTCCTCAGTCAAGAGCCTATGAAAATTGCAAAGTTGGAATAGTTACTACTTTATTACTATATTTAATCAGCAATGTTTATATTATTCATATTATATTAGAATATACAATATGCATAAATATTGAAGGAACATTGAAATTTGCAGTATACAAGCTGAACATGGTGAATAGGAATGACATTTACTCTAACGGGTGCCCCTCCAAAATTATCTGAAAGCCACACTTCCAATAATCCACGCCTCCAGTCTCCTCATAGGCTGCCACCTCTACAATATATTATTAAAAAGGTTAAAAATGCAACCCCTCCCATCACAAAAAGGTTCCGGTGGGGTTCCAATAACCTTTTTGAACTGGAAAGGTCCTGCCGGTGCGACAACCCAAAAGGTTCTTCCAGGCATCTTCACTGCTAAGAGTGTATCCCTGGTTAGCTCCCTAGCACGCCCTCTTGCAGGAATAAGATATATGCACACCTTATTCACGTGAAAGCCTCTGTTGGGGCATAACGTTTTGGCACCTCTTCAAAGCCTATCCTAAACTCTTTTGAAGTAGCACTGTTGACTAATTATGGCAACAGAACAGGGAAAAGAGACAAGCCAAGACATTGTTTATTTAAAGGCTTGGGTGTGTTGATTTTGCGGTTGAATAAAACCAAATGATTTGATGAAACTGCCTCTGTCAAACACAAAGGCAGATGATTAGTCATCCCAGTTAATAATCATGTTTCCTGTATGGTTAGTCAGAACACGACAGGTTCACACAGGTACTCCAGGGAGGAGCCTGAAAGGCCACGATACTCCCAGGCCTTCCTTTGTCATGCAAAGACATCAAAGCTCAGTAATTTTCCTCTACTGTAAAGGTCAGGACATGATGTTAGTAGGTAATCATTGAGCTGAGGTCTTTTCTTCTCTTTGTCACAGCCTCGACAGAACTTCCCGCTCTGGCTGCTGGGGATTTTCTTGGGGAAACTTTCAAGATCTTCAAGAAGCTTGTAGTGGGTCCCCCGGATGCCACCAATGGAACATCCAGAAGTGATGAAACAGTGGACCTAGATCATTTGGTGACCCCTGACCCTATGACATCTGACCCGGAAGACCAGCTGCCCACCTTTGACCCAGAGGAGGGTAGCACAGATGAGACAGAGGGCAGCACTACAAGGGGCAGTATGAAACACCCCACTTCAGGACAAGACGATGAAGGGGACCTGTTTGACGCCAACCTTAAACCTAGCTTTAACCTCCGCCCCAGTCCAACTCCTCGCCCCAGTCCAACTCCTCGCTCCAGTCAAAGCGACACAGAGGACAATTATGAAAAGTACAACTATGATTCCAGTCCAAGTGATAGACCTGATTCACCAGAGGAAGATGAAATTATCCTGGATACTGAAAGCCCCACAGCAGAGTTTGTCCCCACAGTAGAGTTTGTCCCCACAGTAGAGTTTGTCCCCACAGCAGAGTTTGTCCCCACAGCAGAGTTTGTCCCCACAGCAGAGTTTGTCCCCACAGTAGAGTTTGTCCCCACAGTAGAGTTTGTCCCCACAGTAGAGTTTGTCCCCACAGTGGAGTTTGTCCCCACAGTAGAGTTTGTCCCCACAGCAGAGTTTGTCCCCACAGCAGAGTTTGTACCCACAGCAGAGTTTGTCCCCACTGCAGATTTTTTTTTTCCCCACAGCAGAGTTTGAACCCACCACTGATTTTCCGATGGATTTGGAAGATGTTAACGCAATCCTTGATGCCAACCCCAGCCCCAGTCCTTATCCAACTCATGACGCTAACCCCAGCACCAGTCCGTATCCAACTCATGATGCTAGCACCACAACAGAGCTAGAGGAGTTGGAGGACGATATATTCAGACCAAACTTTGTCGCCAGCCCTAGTCGTGTACCGGATCCCAGTCCCAGCCATAGTCCCATCTCAGAATTTGAAGAAGAAGACCTGTTACCTCTTAGCCTTGATCCAAGCTTTAGTACCACCTCCAGACCTAGCCAAAGTTCGGGGACCAACCATACACCTAGTTCTAACCTAACCAGTATGACAGGCTTGGAGGAAGACGGGGCTGCAAAGATGAATACAGAGCTGGCCTTCACCTCAACCACCAGTTCTGCCGCACCTACAACAGTCAGGATGAATTCAGACATCGAAGGGTTAGGGTTGGGATTCCTGCCTCAGAGTAGCACCACAGTAGCAGCCCCTGCTGGCGAGGAGGACCAAACAGACAACTCCCTAGTCGATAAGCCATTCATTGAAACAAAGACAAGAATTCAAGGCAGCAATAGGCTTGCTCTACCAAGGGAGGAACCGGCAGTGGATACCTCTACAGGTACAGTACTGTTTATCCAGGAGAAGTGTACTAATATTCTGTCCCTTCAAAGTTCTTGTGTTCATAATGGGTGGCATTCAGCATTGAGATCCTTGTACTTTACTCATACTTCTGCGTAAATCATTCATTGATGTCAAAGGAAGGCTTTGGGTTGTCCAGTCTGAATACATCCCATTGTATCTGTTAGCAGAGTGGGATAGGACATGTCCCATTGTATCTGTTAGCAGAGTGGGATAGGACATGTCCCATTGTATCTGTTAGCAGAGTGGGATAGGGCATGTCCATTGTATCTGTTAGCAGAGTGGGCTAGGACATGTCCCATTGTATCTGTTAGCAGAGTGGGCTAGGGCATGTCCATTGTATCTGTTAGCAGAGTGGGCTAGGGCATGTCCATTGTATCTGTTAGCAGAGTGGGCTAGGGCATGTCCATTGTATCTGTTAGCAGAGTGGGCTAGGACATGTCCCATTGTATCTGTTAGCAGAGTGGGATAGGACATGTCCATTGTATCTGTTAGCAGAGTGGGATAGGACATGTCCATTGTATCTGTTAGCAGAGTGGGATAGGACATGTCCCATTGTATCTGTTGGGATAGGACATGTCCATTGTCCATCTGTTAGCAGAGTGGGATAGGGCATGTCCATTGTATCTGTTAGCAGAGTGGGTGGGTATCTGTTAGTGGGGGCATGTCCATTGTATCTGTTAGCAGAGTGGGATAGGGCATGTCCCATGTCCATTGTATCTGTTAGCAGAGTGGGATAGGGCATGTCCATTGTATCTGTTAGCAGAGTGGGATAGGGCATGTCCATTGTATCTGTTAGTGGGATAGGGCATGTCCATTGTATCTGTTAGCAGAGTGGGATAGGGCATGTCCATTGTATCTGTTAGCAGAGTGGGATAGGGCATGTCCATTGTATCTGTTAGCAGAGTGGGATAGGGCATGTCCATTGTATCTGTTAGCAGAGTGGGATAGGGCATGTCCATTGTATCTGTTAGCAGAGTGGGATAGGGCATGTCCATTGTATCTGTTAGCAGAGTGGGATAGGGCATGTCCATTGTATCTGTTAGGGCATGTCCATTGTATCTGTTAGCAGAGTGGGATAGGGCATGTCCATTGTATCTGTTAGGGCATGTCCATTGTATCTGTTGGGATAGGGCATGTCCATTGTATCTGTTAGCAGAGTGGGATAGGGCATGTCCATTGTATCTGTTAGCAGAGTGGGATAGGGCATGTCCATTGTATCTGTTAGCAGAGTGGGATGCATGTCCATTGTATCTGTTAGCAGAGTGGGGGCATGTCCATTGTATCTGTTAGCAGAGTGGGATAGGGCATGTCCATTGTATCTGTTAGCAGAGTGGGATAGGACATGTCCATTGTATCTGTTAGCAGAGTGGGCTAGGGCATGTCCATTGTATCTGTTAGCAGAGTGGGCTAGGACATGTCCATTGTATCTGTTAGCAGAGTGGGATAGGGCATGTCCATTGTATCTGTTGAACACACTATTTAACACATCTCTTTGAGTGTAAATTGTATTTAATCTATCTCTATTTCCACAGTTCTTCATGATGCAGCTGCTGTAAAACCAACCCCATCCAGACAACATGATTCATATACATCGGGTCAGTTCCTGAATCATACACGCCCAGCTAACAAGATATTCTGCTGATACACCAGGGAACGTTCTGCTCCTTGGTGCAGTTTAAATTTGAAGACAAAGTTTTGTGAACGTACTAGAGGTTCCAGTAGACACGGTCACTTCCCCTCACTGTCTGCTTCGTCTTCTTCTCCTCCTCCTCCAGGTTGGTTGATCATTGTTGCCTTCGTCGCGGGCGTGGCGGTGTTGGTCGTAATCTGTGTCGCCATAGGTACCAGAGACAGGTAAAATCAACCACTTTCAAACCCATCCCGGAAAATATGTTCATGAGATTGAAACATGTTGTCACTTAGTTACAAACCATGGAATTAAACCATGTCAAATCATCTTGCAGGTGGAATGCACCGGCCCAGGCATCTGAGAAGAAGGTCGCCAACGCGAGCTCAGGAGATGAGAAGGCGGAGCGGGAAATGGAGAGGTTTCTGTCTAAAGAGAGGCCAAGGGAAAACATCCACGCTGGAGAGTACACTGTTATACTTCTGGAGGACCTCCCTGAGAAAGAGCCGCTGGACTGAGACGGGCCAAGGAGATGCAGAACGGGGACAAAATAAGAACAACGGACACCTGAGAAATAGAATGGAACGGGTCTCCCCATTCTAGTCAATGGTGACATAGTGGGTGGCATAATGGGTGGACTCCCCCCCATTCTTGACACACACAGGAAACTGTTGAGTGTGAAAAACCCAGCAGCGTTGTAGTTCTTGACACAAACGGGTGCACCTGGCAACTACCCTGTTCAAAGGCACTTAAATATTTTGTCTTGCCCATTCACCCTCTGAATGGCTCACATACACAATCCATGTCTCAATTGTCTCAAAGCACAATCCAGTCTCCTCCCCTTCTTCTACACTGATTGAAGTGAATTTAACGAGTGACATCAATAAGGGATCATGGCTTTCACCTGGATTCACCTGCTCAGTCTATATCATGGAAAGATTTCTCACAGCAGGGAAAGAATCCTGCAGCAACTGGAAATCTGAATGATTGTGTGGATTATAATTAATGGACATTTTTGTAGGGGTTGATAATGCATTTTTGTAGTTACGGCAAATCAAGTCTGACATTTTTAAGCGGAAATTACAAACTTTCGAACTCTTTTTAAACTTTGAATAACTACAAGTTTGCATTTCCTACCTTGCAGGAAATTTGCTGCAACAACCGGGTGATCAAATTAAGACCCTACATCTGTAGCTAGTGATTCCTGATTCTATGACTATGAATGGAGACATTCTAGAATGTATGTGGGACACGTCTGTGGCGTGTGAGTTTGAATTGTCCCTTTGACCTTTGGTAGCCCAGATAAGTCAGATTGATAAACACCTGTTCCGATGGGCCATGGATAAACACGTTGCTATATCTCTTTTGACATTATGTATATTATCAAAGTTACAAACACTGTCAGAACCATTGATAGAAAAAAAGAAAACAAGGTCATACTGAATTTCTAATTCTCACTCACCGACCAGTTGTTGTTGTTGTTGTTGTTGTTGTTGTTGTTGTTGTTGTTGTTGTTGTTGTTGTTGTTATAGTTGTTGTTGTTATAGTTGTTGTTGTTGTTGTTGTTGGTGTTATTTTTGTTTTGATATTGCACTATTTTTTATCAACAAATCTTATTTGTGTACATGTTTTTGATCATCCTGTAAAAGAAAATACAGAATCCATACAGAATATAAAAGAATGTCTTTGTAGATGTTTCATAGTGACACATACACTCAGGGACTCACATAAGTGCTACACAGCCAGAATAAGTCAAGTATAGTAAAAAAACGTAATACCAACCTACTTAGAGCCCTGCTTTTCACTACATTTCCACTGGGTGTAAAATCCTGCTGACTGGGGCATTACGTATTGTTCAGATGAATGCCGGTATGTGAGTCATAGTAAGTATAATATACTTTATACTTCATATGTATTGGTTTTAAACACTCAGTGTTCTTCTAGTGTTAGACAGTTGTATGATGCTCAGTGCATAGCTCCTGCTGCAGTATAATGGATGCATTTTAAACCATTACAACACTTCATTAGTCAGCTACACCAAATGGTTCCAAATGTAGTTTCTCCCTTCTATTTCCACGTCTGTTCATATAAAGTGTACTGCAGATCATTTTAAACTATGAACTAAGTACAACTACTGGTGTTTAAATACAACAACTACTACCATGCTTTGTTACTCTGGGACCATATGTCATGAAAGAAACAATCCGTTTTTCATTTTTCATTTCAACATTTATTGGTTTCCATAATTATATGTACACAAGAAGTAGTAAAACACTTTACCACACTTTTAGTCCATTTGTCTGACAGAGGAAATTATATTTTTTACATTTTAGACAAATTAAATTCATACTTTCTTTAGTTCACTCACACACATTCAACACTAGACAGATTCTAGAACCACACATTCACACAGTCAACATCAGACAGATTCTAGAACCACACATTCACACAGTCAACATCAGACAGATTCTAGAACCACACATTCACACAGTCAACATCAGACAGATTCTAGAACCACACATTCACACAGTCAACATCAGACAGATTCTAGAACCACACATTCACACAGTCAACATCAGACAGATTCTAGAACCACACATTCACACAGTCAACATCAGACAGATTCTAGAACCACACATTCACACAGTCAACATCAGACAGATTCTAGAACCACACATTCACACAGTCAACATCAGACAGATTCTAGAACCACACATTCACACAGTCAACATCAGACAGATTCTAGAACCACACATTCACACAGTCAACATCAGACAGATTCTAGAACCACACATTCACACAGTCAACATCAGACAGATTCTAGAACCACACATTCACACAGTCAACATCAGACAGATTCTAGAACCACACATTCACACAGTCAACATCAGACAGATTCTAGAACCACACATTCACACAGTCAACATCAGACAGATTCTAGAACCACACATTCACACAGTCAACATCAGACAGATTCTAGAACCACACATTCACACAGTCAACATCAGACAGATTCTAGAACCACACATTCACACAGTCAACATCAGACAGATTCTAGAACCACACATTCACACAGTCAACATCAGACAGATTCTAGAACCACACATTCACACAGTCAACATCAGACAGATTCTAGAACCACACATTCACACAGTCAACATCAGACAGATTGTAGAACCACACATTCACACAGTCAACATCAGACAGATTACACAACAATGAGGAAGAATGTTCCAACACGTTCTTGGACACATATGTGCATTGAATCTTAACCCAGGATATAAAATAGACAGAAGAAGAAGGTCTAAATGTACATTTCAACAGGTATTCATAGAAAAATAAAAAGAGGAAAAAGCCAAACTGAGAAAGAAAACATTTAAAGTGAATTTATGAAGCTCTGATGTTTAACAGTGTTCAGCTATGTCTGGACAAGACTCAAGAGCATTTTCATAGGTGCATAGGTTGCCTGAAAAAATGTTGCCTGAACCTGATATTCAGCTAACGTACATACATACAGTAGCTGCCAGCACCAAAGCTCTGTTGATGCCTGCCCCTGTCGTCTTGATTCCACTCTGAGAAAGCTACACCTTTAATTGGACTTTTCCCTCTTATCTTGTCAACCTAAGAACAAAAGTAACAACGATACTGTAAAACAAACGATAACATAACACCACCCAGTCCATATTGGTGGAAAATACAGCACTGTTTTCTCTTATTGTTCCTCTCTTTTCAGCCCATTTTCTGGATCATTCTGTGTCTGCATTAAGAGTATTAACTACATCTGTCTCCCTGAAAAAGACCAAACAATTCCATATGTATATTGGTGTTGGATTCGACATTTTGAACATTGAGATATTAAATAAATGATAGAGAAGAAGCATAGAATCAAAGGAGAAAGTTAAGGGTTCTGTAGAATGTGTTTGATGGAGGAGAGGAGGGCGAAGTGTTGATATAGGGAAGACAGATGGACATCTGGGGATGAGGTGAAGGAGGGGTTGAGGTCAGGAGGAGAGGAGGGCGAAGTGTTGATATAGGGAAGACAGATGGACATCTGGGGATGAGGTGAAGGAGGGGTTGAGGTCAGGAGGAGAGGAGGGCGAAGTATTGATATAGGGAAGACAGATTGACATCTGGGGATTAGGTGAAGGAGGGGTTGAGGTCAGTAATCAGGGTTTCTTATCTGGTTACCTTCTTCCTGTTGGGCATATACTGTAAGGATTGGAGAGAGGGAGTGTCTTAAGTGGGATATAAATATCTGGATGGGACAAATGTTGGGTTGTCTGATTACAGCTGTACAGAACCTTTGGAAGAATTCAACTTGGTTAAAGCTTCTCTAGTGTCCGTGGGCTATTTACTCTGAAAAATAAGAACCTAACATTAGAAAGTTAATATCTCTGTGAGACTAGTAGACTACTACCCAAAGTAAAAGGACAAACAACGTAGTTCTACATTTGCATATGGTTTTCCTATCGTTATAGAAACCCTGAGCAGAACCCTCTGGGAGATCATATTTGTTTAGGATTCACTACAAAACGTTTCACCTAAATATCTACCTGGATCTAGTATATGTTATATCCACAAAGTGCAAGGAGGCACTTTGAACATGGAGATGTAAAATAACGCTGCTCTTCAACAGGTTCCGTCCTCAGAGTGTTTCTGAGACCCAGTACTGCTGTAAAGATCAGTTCCCTATTGAGATTCTACCCAGCATCCACTGCTAGGTTATGGTCGTGTTGTTATATAACCTTACTGGTCCAGGTACAGAGGTTTGTACAGTGCAGTGCTGGACACACACACACCGAGCTCCAAATAGTCCTATCTGGAATTGCAAGGTACTTTTGCGCTCTTTGTATTTAGCATGTTGATCCGACATACATTAGAGGAAGTGTCTGAAACAGAACTTTATAAAGGGAGGACCGGCCTTCCTTTCCTTCAGAGTCACAAATGAGCATGCTGGAGATGGAGCTGAACTTTTCAAATCCAAATTGAAGGGCAAATTTTCTGTTGATATGGATTATTTGACTGTAATTAACATTGTCGTAATCATCATGCTGACTGACTGAACAGATTGTGGTTGACAAGGCAAGGTTGTCGTTTAGCATAGAAATACAAACACACAAAGCACTGACTTTCAGGTCCGACCGGCTTACAAGCCTATATTCCCTCTACCATCTCCTACTCTCCCTCTACCATCTCTCTACCATCTCTTACTCCCTCTCTCTACCATCTCCTACTCTCCCTCTACCATCTCTCTACCATCTCTTACTCCCTCTCTCTACCATCTCCTACTCCCTCTCTCTACCATCTCCTACTCCCTCTCTCTACCATCTCCTACTCTCCCTCTACCATCTCTCTACCATCTCTTACTCCCTCTCTCTACCATCTCCTACTCTCCCTCTACCATCTCTTACTCCCTCTCTCTACCATCTCCTACTCTCCCTCTACCATCTCTCTACCATCTCTTACTCCCTCTCTCTACCATCTCCTACTCTCCCTCTACCATCTCTCTACCATCTCTTACTCCCTCTCTCTACCATCTCCTACTCTCCCTCTACCATCTCTCTACCATCTCTCTACCATCTCCTCTCTCTCTACCATCTCTCTACCATCTCTTACTCCCTCTCTCTACCATCTCTCTACTCTCCCTCTACCATCTCTCTACCATCTCTTACTCCCTCTCTCTACCATCTCCTACTCTCCCTCTACCATCTCTCTACCATCTCTTACTCCCTCTCTCTACCATCTCTCTACTCTCCCTCTACCATCTCTCTACCATCTCTTACTCCCTCTCTCTACCATCTCCTACTCTCCCTCTACCATCTCTTACTCTCTCTCTACCAACTCTTACTCTCTCTCTACCAACTCTTACTCTCTCTCTCTACCATCTCTTACTCCCTCTCTCTACCATCTCCTACTCTCCCTCTACCATTTCTCTACCATCTCTTACTCTCTCTACCATCTCGTACTCTCTCTACCATCTCTTACTCTCTCTCTCTACCATCTCTTACTCTCTCTCTCTACCATCTCTTACTCTCTCTACCATCTCTTACTCTCTCTCTCTACCATCTCTTACTCTCTCTCTCTACCATCTCTTACTCTCTCTCTCTACCATCTCTTACTCTCTCTCTCTACCATCTCTTACTCTCTCTCTACCATCTCTTACTCTCACTCTACCATCTCCTTCTCTCTCTCTACCATCTACTCTCCCTCTACCATCTCTTACTCTCTCTCTCTACCATCTCTTACTCTCTCTCTCTACCATCTACTCTCTCTCTACCATCTCTTACTCTCTCTCTACCATGTCCTTCTCTCTCTCTACCATCTACTCTCTCTCTACCATCTCTTACTCTCTCTCTCTACCATCTCTTACTCTCTCTTACTCTCTCTCTACCATCTCCTACTCACTCTCTACCATATCTTACTCTCTCTCTACCTGACATCTCTTACTCTCTCTCTACCATCTCTTACTCTCTCTCTACCATCTATTATTCTGTCTTTTGTTCTCTCTCTCTTTTTCACTCTTTCTTTGACACACACATTCACACACACTCGAATGCACGTATATGTTATATACAGACACACAAAAACATATAGAATATATTGATTGTTGGTGTGTTTGTCCTCTTACAGCCAGGGGAGGGAACACATTAAATTCTCTTCCTGCCTCTGCACATGTCTTGTTAATGCTGTCCATATGCACCTTGCGTCGTTGGCTGTCTATAAATACGCAGCAGCCGCATTTGGAGGCATTTAGTGATGTTAAGTCCAGAGGTAAGCTCCAGTGCTTAGAGGCTGATCATGTGTGCCGATGCCAGAGTTTAATCCTCTAAGTCAAAGGTATTGTAGCTTCTTCAACACACCCAACACTTGTTTTTATTCTGTCACTAGGGGGAGCCACATGGTCAACATTCTGCTTCCCTCTGCTGCGGAATGTTGTTACGTTAACGATTTCAGAACCTGTTTGCTGCTATTGGTTGACTGCAACAAGAGGCAGTAGTAAAGTCAAGGGCTTTTTGAGATAGTTCAGTGTTTGCCTTGACGTTTTTGCAATTTTTATATTTTTAAGAAAATGTGCATTACCAAGGCTCTTTAAGTTATTTTATTCTTAGTGCTATTAGAAGGCAGCAGGTTTTAGAAAGCGTCAAAGCCACTCTGGAAACCAAAGAAAAGTGAATCGACCACCACTGAATATCTAGCAACCCCTGGAACATCAAGCGTTTCTGGAACATATTGTTCTAAGGTTGTGCAGGGTCAGGAATAGGAATAGTAGTGACTGACAGGAGGGTTCTCCACGGAGGGGCTTCTCATCATAACACTCCTCAACTGGTCCTTGTATACAACTGGCAAGGCCACATCCCATAAGCACACATTCTCTGAACTGCCTCTGGCGCTAACAAAACCCCTACATTTTTTATACATAAAACAAACAGAAGGATTGCTTTTTCCCCAAAAGGTTGAGCAGCAACAAAAGTGTGGCATTGCGTATATCAGAGAACATGCACTGTCGAGTAAGGTTCAGAATACAACCACCTGAATGGGTCCATTATACTAAACAATGCCTTAGAAATCACCAGCACAGCTTAAGCAATGTCATTTGGAAGTCCTAATCTAATTGTTTAAGATAGGTACAAGTGGATGCGTACCTACGTTGTCTTTGTGGGAGGGGAGCTTCATCCCATAGTCAATGAACTGACCATAGTCAGACCACAGGAAGTAAGACTGATGCACCAAAGCTTATGATTACAGGGCTAAGTGTGGTTACGTTCTTTATTTCGGTCAGGAAGGGAAGCTTGTGGAAGTCAGGATGAGGTCGGAGCAGGGTGCTGCTTTACTCTCGTTTCCATGGTTCCTCCTCAACAAGAGAGAAATCTGCAGTGTTGGGGTGGCCGTTGGGGTGGCCGTTTCCATTGCCCATGGATACCTGCAAGCAATTACCAGGGACATCTAACTGTAAGACCAAGGCACAGTCATATTGAAGCTGTCAAAGGGTTTGAGCAGAGAAACCAAGGGGGTAATACTTGCAGGCCATCCTTTTGGTTGAATTTGGTTGGTCGGTTGAATTTTGGTTGAATTGGTTGAATTTACTGGGATTCCCGCAAATTTGGTCCCAATAGAAAGAAAAGAAAAGAAAGAATATTCTCTGAGTACTGAAGCGACAGCAGATACAGAAGATAGATTGAATCCTCTCTGAATACTGAAGCGACAGCAGATACAGAAGATAGATTGAATCCTCTCTGAATACTGAAGCGACAGCAGATACAGAAGATAGATTGAATCCTCTCTGAATACTGAAGCGACAGCAGATACAGAAGATAGATTGAATCCTCTCTGAATACTGAAGACTGCAGATACGAAAGATAGATTGAATCCTCTCTGAATACTGAAGCGACAGTAGATACAGAAGATGGATTGAAATGTGTTTTCTCACTGACAGGAGAATGTAAAACATTGATGAGTCAGTTTTGTTTTCTATCTTGGCCATGTATTTTATGGATTCTCTGCCCGAACAGAATTACCGGGACAATAATGTTGAATAAGAAAACAACTAAATGACAGTATAAAACAGGGATTAGTAATTGTCCCATGCAAGCAAAGCAAAAGAACAACGATCCATGACAAATGGATCAGTAAAATGCTCTGAAAATAAGAGCATGGACTTTTCATTGAGTTTTTGGTCTAAAAAATAGCTAGCTACAGTAGAAAGAAGGATTTTTGACAGGTCCATAATATGTCTGCCACTGTTTGGATAAACATGATGAAATAGCAGTCTTCATGTGTACCACTAGCCATACAATGTTGATTTAAAAATGGGCCCTAAAACTGAATCGAATCATGTAAGCAGGGCTGCCACAAATACATGTCCAATTAAGAAAACGAATCCCACTCATGTCACAGATCAATACAAGACACAGGAAGAAAAGTAAAGTGCGGAAAAATGTTTTCAAAAGAAAAATTGTGTCAAAAACATAACATCAGAATGATAGTAAACTGTCAAGCAAAAGTACACAGGTATCACAAAAACTGCTTTTCCATATAGTTAGTGAGTGAGTAAATAAATATATGAGCATATTTATTTAGTTTCTCCACCTTGTAATATTGTTTTCTCCAAAATAACTGTATAAGGTGACATCAATGTATGTCGACATACCAAATGACAAGAGAAGAAAAAGCAGCCGTTACGGGGGAGTCTACATGCACGTCTCTATATCCTTAAAGATGAAATGTACCTTGCAATCATCTATCATGACTGTGCTGTGGGCTGCAGCGTAAACACACTGGTTGGTGTTGTTCTCGAAGAAGGATTGGGATTTTGTCAACTCAAATTCATCAACTTTTTGCGCGGCGTCAAACGCATCGAGCTCGTCTTTGGACAGGTGGTAAACGATACCGGCCCCGTAGGAGTCCCCAACCACGTTGACGGAGGTTCGGAACCGATCCCTGTATTTGTTTTAGGGTGGGGAGGCAGACACAGAGACAGACAAGTGCAGAAGGTAATCTCTCGGGGGAACAAAGCTGAGGACCATATTTTGAGGAAGACCAGAGTTTTATCCTGAGGTAACAAGAAGATATTCTGTGTGTGTGGAAACATTCTCTGTACGTGTGAATGCAGGTACAAGTGCAAGATTGAGTACTCACAGCAGCCAGTCAACAGCCACCAACAGACTGATGTCTTGGGTGGGTAACCCAACGGCTGTTAGGATCAGTAGCATGGTCACCAATCCAGCACTGGGGATACTGGCCGCTCCCACACTGGCCAAGGTTGCTGTCAGGCTACAGTCAGGATGAGAGATCTCAGTTAATTACACACTGGCCAAGGTTGCTGTCAGGCTACAGTCAGGATGAGAGATCTCAGTTAATTACACACTGGCCAAGGTTGCTGTCAGGCTACAGTCAGGATGAGAGATCTCAGTTAATTACACACTGGCCAAGGTTGCTGTCAGGCTACAGTCAGGATGAGAGATCTCAGTTAATTACACACTGGCCAAGGTTGCTGTCAGGCTACAGTCAGGATGAGAGATCTCAGTTAATTACACACTGGCCAAGGTTGCTGTCAGGCTACAGTCAGGATGAGAGATCTCAGTTAATTACACACTGGCCAAGGTTGCTGTCAGGCTACAGTCAGGATGAGAGATCTCAGTTAATTACACACTGGCCAAGGTTGCTGTCAGGCTACAGTCAGGATGAGAGATCTCAGTTAATTACACACTGGCCAAGGTTGCTGTCAGGCTACAGTCAGGATGAGAGATCTCAGTTAATTACACACTGGCCAAGGTTGCTGTCAGGCTACAGTCAGGATGAGAGATCTCAGTTAATTACACATGAGAGATCTCAGTTAATTACACACTGGCCAAGGTTGCTGTCAGGCTACAGTCAGGATGAGAGATCTCAGTTAATTACACACTGGCCAAGGTTGCTGTCAGGCTACAGTCAGGATGAGAGATCTCAGTTAATTACACACTGGCCAAGGTTGCTCAGGCTACAGTCAGAGCAGTTAATTACAGTGCAGGCTACATCAGGATGAGAGATCTCAGTTAATTACACACTGGTCAAGGTTGCTGTCAGGCTACAGTCAGGATGAGAGATCTCAGTTAATTACACACTGGCCAAGGTTGCTGTCAGGCTACAGTCAGGATGAGAGATCTCAGTTAATTACACACTGGCCAAGGTTGCTGTCAGGCTACAGTCAGGATGAGAGATATCAGACAATTACACACTGGCCAAGGTTGCTGTCAGGCTACAGTCAGGATGAGAGATCTCAGTCAATTACACAAACATTAATTTCAACCTTATATTGTAGGTACATGAATAAAAATGTTTTGTCAAGGTCAATAGATCATATATAGGGCACCTTGTTTTGAACAATCATGTCACGTGACCTGAATTTTAACCTTTATTTAAAGGGTTTTCAACAAACGGTCCCTTTTCTTATTATGTCAGATGGGCCAGCACCATTCTCCAGCACTGTGCTCAAGCACCGTCCTCCAGCACCATCCTCCAGCACCGTCCTCCAGCACCAGTCCTCCAGCACCATCCTCCAGCACCATGCTCAGATAATTGCTTTTATTTTTGGTGTAAATCTAATGTCTCAAAAAGGCTTAAAATAAAGATTAAATCCTAGGTCATGTGACATGATAGTCCAAAACACAGGGCCCTAGTCATGTAGGATTGGAAGTGTCCTACCTGACAGTGACGATCTGGCCGTAGTCGAGGTCGATGTTATTCATCTGGGCGATGAAGATGGCTGCCACGGCCTCGTAAAGCGCAGTGCCGTCCATGTTGATAGTGGCGCCCACGGGGAGCACGAATCGCGTCACTCGCTTATCGATGCCCAAGTTCTCCTCCAGACAGCGGAATGTGACTGGCAGGGTACCAGCACTGAGAGACGGGTACAGAACTCGTACTTAATACATATCACAAGACTTGGAATGGTATTAAACACTGAATTGACATAATATCTATATTATGCATTGAGCATTATGTTCTCTCAAAGGGTGACTTTTAAAGGGTCTTACTTTAAGCAGTAAGATTAGTCGACAAGAGTCTAACTACATTGTGGTAGCTAAGCTCTACAAATCTGGTGTCATGCATGAAGGTATCAGACGACCCGTGAAATGTGGACACCCCTCTAGGGCATGAACCACATCTCTGTTGCTGTTATCATCTCAGTGTGAGCTTCGGCTGTGGCTCATAACCTACTCTCTCATACAATCTATCAAATAGTTTGGGTAATGCAGAGCCCTTAATATAAATAAACTATTTATCCTAAACTAATCTGAGGTTTTTAATCTTTGAAAGCAACTTTGCGCTGTGTGCACCACGAATAACATTACTCTTGTTTTTAGTTTATCTGTAGAGTGGAGACAAAACAAGCAAGGTCAAGGCATCTTGTTTTGTCTGTCTTATCGTAAACAAGCAGAATGGGTTCTAGAATGGGTTCTAGAATGGGTTCTGGGAAAGGCAATAATAAGTTTGACAGAGGGAAAAGGGAGGGTGACAGAGAAGAAGGGAATAGGTTAGAGAATAGGTTAGAGAATAGGTTAGAGAATAGGTTAGAGAATAGGTTAGAGAATAGGTTAGAGAATAGGTTAGAGAATGGGTTAGAGAATAGGTTAGAGAATAGGTTAGAGAATAGGTTAGAGAATAGGTTAGAGAATAGGTTAGAGAATAGGTTAGAGAATAGGTTAGAGAATAGGTTAGAGAATAGGTTAGAGAATAGGTTAGAGAATGGGTTAGAGAATAGGTTAGAGAATAGGTTAGAGAATGGGTTAGAGAATAGGTTAGAGAATAGGTTAGAGAATAGGTTAGAGAATGGGTTTGGGTCTTGTACCTAGATGCTGTCCCAATAGCGGTGACCCAGGCCTGGAAGATTCCCATGAAGAAGACATAGGGGTTTTTCTTCACAATGACTAAGTATATTAGCGGTAGAAATATGGCACCGTGGATGACAAGGCCCACGATCACGGTCACCATGTACATTCCCAGTTGCCTGGCAACCATTTCCAGATCATCGATTGAGATGATCTTCCCACAGATGAGACAGGCGATACCGAAAGGGGAATACCTGGGAGAGACCTTGGTGAGATTAGTTTTGCAGTTTGGTAAAACTAATGAAAGGTCAATAGTGGTATGTAATTGGGAATATTGGGGCAAACATGTACACTGGGGGCTAATTTCCTGTAATAAATAACACTTTTCTCCTTTGGCTACAGTGACTAGAGTGGACTTCCTAGAATGCCTGTTATTTTAGAGGAGGGGGGTAGAGGTATATAACTCTAGAGAGGATAAGACTTACCACATAATCATGCCAACAATCCTCATGACGATCTCGTTGAGAACGTTAAAAAACTCCAGCATGAGCTTGGCCTTTTCTCCCATCTTCCCCATGATTATCCCGAAAGCCACAAAGAAACCGATCAAACCTACAGTTTCAAAAGGAGGCAAAAAGTGTCAAATCATTTATTTGGACTGCTAAGACAATCATTAATTCCAGTTAAGAGCATGTTTTCTATAAGTGTACCAACCTAGCACATTCATCCCACTCTTGTACTGAAGAGCCCTTTTGATGGTAAACTGTGGTGGACCCCTGGTCCTGTTGGTAGGTACGGGGACTTTTGTGGTGACTGTCTGGATCTGCTGGAAGCAGGCCTGAACCAGGTTTTCTGGGAAAAGGTTTCGAATTAGATCGAAGAAGGCGTCCAGACTGGAGACGTCGTCGTTCTTCTTGCCAGGCCCGAGGTTGGACTTCAGCTTGGGGTTACCTGGGTGGATGAGCAGCACCAGAATGACACCCAGAGCGGCAGCGATGACTGTGGTGGACATGTAGTACACCATGGCTCGGGTGCCCAGGCGGCCACTGGACTTGGCATCCAACCCTGCCAGTCCTGGAGTGGGAGAGAGGTGAGAGAGGCCCGCAGTTCAACAACCGGTTACGTAAACTACAGAAGATATGCATTCCAGATACTCTAGTGATAAATGCAGTGGCGGCTGCTGAGGGGAGGAAAGCTCATAATAATGTCATGGAACAGAGGAAATGGAACGGCACCAAACAGGTGTTTGATGTGTTTGATACCATTCCACTGATTCCGCTCCAGTCATTACCACGAGCCTGTCCTCCCTGATTAAGGTGCCACCAACCTCCCGTGGATAAATGCTATAATAACACTCTAACGTACAATGCCTCTAGTGCTAGTACAGACAAACGCTAGCAAACGCACTCTACACACAGGTATACTGTAGTACATTGTCATATTGTTGTATGGTGATATTATACATTTTGTATTGTAGATAAGTAGTGGTGTAATAATGTAACTAATGGGGATCCATAATAAACACCAGGAAGAG